>NC_081170.1:29548785-29848785 GCF_012432095.1 Onychostoma macrolepis | reverse complement strand
GAGATTCAAGGTGGACTTTTACATTTTACAAGAGACTCATGCTCTGGAATTTGACTACAAATTTTGGAGAAATCAATGGGGAGACCATCTTTGGTTGTCCTATGCAAGCAGCAATTCTGCAGGTGTTGCGATTTTAAGGGGAACGTTTGAGGGGTAATACTTAAAAGTAATGTACACTCATCTGGAAGATAGGTAATTTTGGTAGTTGAGATAGAAGATAATACTGTTATTTTAGGAAACATTTATGGTTATAATAACAAAACTGAGAATCAAACTTTCAGGAATTTCAGGAACGTTGTTAATATTTTCCAATGCTAATTTAGGGTGTATTCACACCAGGAAAGTCCGATAGTTCACTTGCTTTGGTCCGGACCAAATAGAATGTTTTTTTTGTTTGTTTGGTGCGGTTCGCTTTCACACTGCCCTTTTTGTAAGTGAACCAGAAATTGTAAACACAACCACACGTGTGCTAAGGTCATCCGTTCATTGGACAGAAATTCTCAAGCAGGGAAAAACAGGAAGTGCAAAAACAGGCTAATCATGGAGATCTTTCGTAGTGCAATTTTTATTATTTTAATTGCTGTCATGAGATAAAAACGCAATATGAAGCAACTTATGAGCATCATATATGAGACAATGTCATACAATGTTGTAATTACGACTTGCCAAAAATAAAATCTATAGACATGAAATACTCAAAATGTTAGTTTAAACATTTACATAGATAAATGTGCGCTAGGCGCATATCCAATCGTTTGTGCGGAAGCTGAAGCGCGCTTCAGAACATCATACAAATACGCCGTAATTGTTGCTCATAAAAGGTAATAATAATACATCGTTCGGAACTGTAAAGGGTATATTTTTATTTGTGTGCACTCACAATATCAAGAAAACGTGCCTTTCTAAAATAAAGAAAACTAATTGGATGCGCTTCCCGTTTTCCTTACAGACATGATGAATATATCTATAGAAAGCTTTGAATTTCTACAAAACGAAATAAAGCATATCCAAAACAAAAACTCTTACATTATAATCCGTTAAGATGCATTTCTTTCTAAAGGCGCGTCCAATGAAGAGATGGCGAGTCAGGATTTTTAACTTCATCTTTGTGACACTGACTCACAAAACACTAGTTATTAATAAATAATTCAAATATCTCCTTACTATTTTCCCCAGACACATTCATTGTAACTTTTGCCGGGCCTTTGCGGCAAGCTTTAGCCTATTTAGTGCGCTCATGTCACGTTGCTGTGGGCGCTATGGTCACGAAAATTCATAATTTGCATGCGTTTTTAAGCATTGCGGTTTGAAAACGAGTGATTTAAGCGATTGAAATGCAAACAACAGCACTATATGCGCGAGCTGTGTGTTTTCTGAGCGTGCTTTCTGCAATTGTATTGGATCAAGGCCGGTTCATATTCACACCTTAAACGAACCGTACCAGAGTTCGTTTGGAAGCGGACCGACCACCTCTTCAGCTGGGTCTCGGTACGCTTGTTTGGTCCGCTTTTGGTGCGCACCCGCTACATTCTCACCTGTCCAAACGAACCGCACCAAGAGGGAAAACGAACTCTAGTACGATTCAACCGAACTACCATGCAGTGGAAAAGCGCCATAAATGAGGCAGGTGTGAAAGCACCCTTAGTCTTGGGTGTGTCACGGGCTCCCTCTGCTGTCTGTGTTGTCATGTCTTTTTCGGCAGCTCGTGACGGGTGCAATCAGCGCTGATCTGGCGGTGGGGCTGCGCATGTCACGAGCTGCTTCTATTCCACCTGTTGCTCATTACCCTTTCCTTTATATTTCTCTTCTGACTAGTTCCTGTCGTGAGTAGTTTGTTTTGTGTTCTGTGCTTTGGTCCGTCCGTCCGTCGGTCGGTCGGTCGGTCGGTCGGTCGGTCGGTCGGTCGGTCGGAAGGAAGGAAGGAAGGAAGGAAGGAAAAAGATCAGGGTTTAATTATTGGAAGTTAAATAACTCGCTTCTTGGAAATGAACAATTATTTAAAAAAAATGGTTAAAGATATTATAACGGAATTTTATGGAAAGGCGAGTGCTTCTAAAGTGTATGGGAAATACTAGGAATTTATGAAGTATTCAGTAAGGAAGTTTGCCATCAGGTTTGGAAAAGAAATGGCCAAGACCAGAAGGGTTAAGGAGGATTCCATAATTAAACATATCCCTTTTATATATGGAAAACATAATTTGTCTCAAATAGATAAAGACACCTTAATTGGATACAATTTTTGAGAATAAAGCTAAAGGAGCTTTTGTAAGATCACAGTGTAAATGGTTGAAAGAAGGAGAAATGAACTCAAAATATTTTTTTTAATTTGGAAAAGAGAAATACTGAATTGTCCTCTTTAAAGAGACTTATAATTGATACTAACATTACATCAGACTCAAGTGAAATCTCTCAGTTTTTATAAAAAACAGATGCACAGTCTTTCTTGGATAATATTAAAACAAATTCTACAGTAATTGATGAAGACTCAATAATAAATTGTTATAAGGAAATAACATTAGATGAAATGCATAAAAATACTGCCAAATTGAAAAATAATAAATCACCGGGTAATGATGGTCTAACCGCAGAATTTTATAAAACCTTTCAAGATGATCTCTCTGTGTTCCTTTTACACGTTTTTCAGGAAATATTGGAGGCTGAGAAAATGCTGCCTACAATGACTCAAAGTTTAATAACCCTTACTCCAAAGTCAGGTAAAGATCCACTTAATATTGGAAATTGAAGGCCCATATCATTAATTAATAAGGATGCCAAATTGTTATCGACTATATTTGCAGAAAGGCTTAAACTTTGTTTAGATAAAATTATTGATGACTGCCAATCTGGTTTTATGTGTAGCAGATATATTGGAAATAATATTCGTTTAGTTTTGGACCTAATTGGTCATAATTTCTTAATTCGCGATGAAAGTTATATATTATTTGTTGATTATTATAAAGCTTTTGACTCTGTGGACCATTCATTTTTGATGGATACTCTTAGATTTTTTGGCTTTGGTAATCATTTTATTAAAGCGATTCGTACAATTTATAGTAATTGTAATAATTCTGTTAAACTGCCTTTTGGAACAACTCCCAGATTTGATACTTCTAGAGGAGTAAAACAAGGAGACCCTGCAGCTCCTTTCTAATTCTTAATAGTAAGAATACATTTCAGGGTATTTGTTTATTTGATAAAGAAATCAAATGTTCAGAGCTCGCAGATGACACAACCATATTTTTGAGAAGTGAGAGAGAAATAGGTGCAGCACTTGGTGCGTTTAGATATGTTTTCGTCAGTTTCAGGCTTAATTGTAAATATCAATAAATGTGAATTGTTTCCTTTAAAATATATGTCTGATGGTGTGGTGGAATTGTGTGGCATACAGTTAAAATCCAAGTGTCTTATTTGGAAATCAAAATAAGCAGAAATCAAAAGGAAAGAATAGATTTAAGTGATTTTCCACTAATTGATGAAGTGTCTGTGTTGTCATGTCTTTTCGGCAGCTCGTGACGGGTGCAATCAGCGCTGATCTGGCGGTGGGGCTGCGCATGTCACGAGCTGCTTCTATTCCACCTGTTGCTCATTACCCTTTCCTTTATATTTCTCTTCTGACTAGTTCCTGTCGTGAGTAGTTTGTTTTGTGTTCTGTGCTTTGGTCCGTCCGTCCGTCGGTCGGTCGGTCGGTCGGTCGGTCGGTCGGTCGGTCGGTCGGAAGGAAGGAAGGAAGGAAGGAAGGAAAAAGATCAGGGTTTAATTATTGGAAGTTAAATAACTCGCTTCTTGGAAATGAACAATTATTTAAAAAAAATAGTTAAAGATATTATAATGGAATTTTATGGAAAGGCGAGTGCTTCTAAAGTGTATGGGAAATACTAGGAATTTATGAAGTATTCAGTAAGGAAGTTTGCCATCAGGTTTGGAAAAGAAATGGCCAAGACCAGAAGGGTTAAGGAGGATTCCATAATTAAACATATCCCTTTTATATATGGAAAACATAATTTGTCTCAAATAGATAAAGACACCTTAATTGGATAAAATTTTGAGAATAAAGCTAAAGGAGCTTTTGTAAGATCACAGTGTAAATGGTTGAAAGAAGGAGAAATGAACTCAAAATATTTTTTTAATTTGGAAAAGAGAAATACTGAATTGTCCTCTTTAAAGAGACTTGATACTAACATTACATCAGACTCAAGTGAAATCTCTCAGTTTTATAAAAACAGATGCACAGTCTTTCTTGGATAATATTAAAACAAATTCTACAGTAATTGATGAAGACTCAATAATAAATTGTTATAAGGAAATAACATTAGATGAAATGCATAAAAATACTGCCAAATTGAAAATAATAAATCACCGGGTAATGATGGTCTAACCGCAGAATTTTATAAAACCTTTCAAGATGATCTCTGTGTTCCTTTTACACGTTTTCAGGAAATATTGGAGGCTGAGAAAATGCTGCCTACAATGACTCAAAGTTTAATAACCCTTACTCCAAAGTCAGGTAAAGATCCACTTAATATTGGAAATTGAAGGCCCATATCATTAATTAATAAGGATGCCAAATTGTTATCGACTATATTTGCAGAAAGGCTTAAACTTTGTTTAGATAAAATTATTGATGACTGCCAATCTGGTTTTATGTGTAGCAGATATATTGGAAATAATATTCGTTTAGTTTTGGACCTAATTGGTCATAATTTCTTAATTCGCGATGAAAGTTATATATTATTTGTTGATTATTATAAAGCTTTTGACTCTGTGGACCATTCATTTTTGATGGATACTCTTAGATTTTTTGGCTTTGGTAATCATTTTATTAAAGCGATTCGTACAATTTATAGTAATTGTAATAATTCTGTTAAACTGCCTTTTGGAACAACTCCCAGATTTGATACTTCTAGAGGAGTAAAACAAGGAGACCCTGCAGCTCCTTTCTAATTCTTAATAGTAAGAATACATTTCAGGGTATTTGTTTATTTGATAAAGAAATCAAATGTTCAGAGCTCGCAGATGACACAACCATATTTTTGAGAAGTGAGAGAGAAATAGGTGCAGCACTTGGTGCGTTTAGATATGTTTTCGTCAGTTTCAGGCTTAATTGTAAATATCAATAAATGTGAATTGTTTCCTTTAAAATATATGTCTGATGGTGTGGTGGAATTGTGTGGCATACAGTTAAAATCCAAGTGTCTTATTTGGAAATCAAAATAAGCAGAAATCAAAAGGAAAGAATAGATTTAAGTGATTTTCCACTAATTGATGAAGTACAAAAGAAATGTAACGCTTGGTTAGTTAGAGATTTATCTTTGACTGGAAGGATATTGCTATCAAAAGCTGAAGGGTGTCACGGTGCACACAACAGGGAGGAACGAGGAGACGAGGATGACTCAAATAATAGTCTTTAATGAACTCAAACAAGACAAGGCAAGGTTAACATCGACAGGAACACCGGGGAGTAATGAGTAAACCAGACGAAAACTAACTAAATACACATGACAATCACAGATAATGACTAAAACACAGCTGGACAAGACTTATATAATAATCACACTTAACAAGGACAAGAACATGACCAAATATGGAAACAAGAGGTGGGAACACATGACACACACGACAGAGGACTGACAAAGGGCTGTCAAGATTATCTTATATGGTAATGGTGTTGGATGCTCCAAAGTCAATTATCAGGCAAGTTAATAAGAAAATGTATAACTTTATTTGGAGGAATTGACCACATTATTTAAATAGAGATATATTAGGTAATTTATATTATCAAGGTGGTTTAAATACTATTGACTTTGAAGCCTCTAACACTATTTTTAAAGTCAAATGGATGAGCTTTGTCAGTATTTTAAAGCATTGGAGGATGCAAGGAATGCTAAGGCCAAAAAGACTATGGATTGAAATGTTATCCTTTTTAAGGACTCTTATATTTATTTTGTAATTAGAGATATGGTTTTGTTTTCAACACCCCTCTGTATATAGTTATAAGTAATATTTTTTTATTGATTTCTTGCTGTTATTATTTTTTACATGTTGTGTGAATTGTTACTAAATAAAGCATAAAAAAAAAAAAAAAAAAAAACTCAATGAATGTGTTACAGCTCCACCAAAAGGCAGCCGAGTTACCTGCAGCTTTCCCAGAGGTGGCTGATCCCATAGACCAAGTGTGCCCATACTCTTATGTTATGATCTACTTTTCAAATGATCATCTCATTGAGATCTCATTTTAAGATTTTATTTTATAAAAATATAAAATAAAATCTTAAAAATAGATTAAAAATGCTAACTGGGACTACTGCATACATCTCTGTGTTGAATTAATCAAATAACTAATAAGATTTTCCATGTAAACAAACTCAAAACACCCCTGGTACAATAGATCTAATATCCCAGGAGTTGACCTTTTTCTGATGACCTGGGGCCTGTACCATGAAGCTGGATTAGCTGGCTAGCCAGGTAAGTTTCAGTTTAGTTTGCGCCAACTCTGGGTTTTAGGTACCATGAAAGTAGCTTGGCTTTTAGCTGCGTTCATTGCCATAGTAACTTACACTCCACAGCTAACCTGCTCCAGGGCAGGTTATGTTCTGAGTTAGAGATCTCAAACTGAAATTGGACCAATCAGATGTGAGCTAACTGACACATGTCTGACACAAAAAAAGTCACTCTCCCAGTTTATCTTGCTCCAAATTAAAGGTCACTAGTACAACAAAAAAAAAAAGAAAAAAAAAAAAAAAGTTGGTCTGGCCTTAATGATAATTACACTATTTTATATTATTTATTTAATTATATGATTTATATTATAATTAATCCATTACACACAAGCTATTTTAGTTTAATAGTTATTATAAATAATTTATTTTAAATGAATGTTAATAGATACAGATTGTATATAATATAAATAAGTTGTAGAATCAATAGATAATGCTTTAAAAATGACTGTGACCTTACATGTTCGAGTCTCTATCGCTGTATATTTCCAACAATATAAACTAACTTAAGTTTCACTTGTGACTGCACTGATAAAGCAAGATAATTTATTTTATTTGTCCTCTTTCATGAACAAGTACTTTTTCATTGTAAATGCATTTAAATGAATCATATTTTTCAATCTTTTGATCAGTGGCTGTTAATCTGTTAGCCACTGATGTCACACATTCATGTGCACATGCTCCACAAACTCAGGATCAAAGCCTGAGTTAACAAAGAAAGTTGTTGATCAGCATCATGGTACCAACAAAGCTGGATTGGAGAGGTTTGGTTTTGTCAACTCGAAACTAATCCTGTAACTCTGAATTTGTTCATCTACCATCATGGTACAGGCCCCTGCACTGAATGAAATCAGACAGTTTTGCAATCTGGGTTGCAGCCTGAAAAAGATCTCCAAATTCTCCATCCATCATGGTTTGAATGTGGTTGTGGTTTAATAATCATCACAAGACCTATATGTTAGGCCAAATACTGCAGTCAATAAGTATGTCTAATTTTTTGTCAGAATGACTCTGATCTGATTTCAGATTCTGAAAGTTCTGTTTATATGAATCATAAACATTGCAATCCATTTCACATATTTGTTTACATGTGCATTACATGTATTCTGAACAAAACTTTAGTGCATGCGCAGCACATTCAGAACTAGAGAAAGAAGGCTAAGACCTACTACTGATAACTAATAATTTAACAAGTAATTACAGTTTTGTTTATTATTATTGTTACATGCTTTAACATGCTGATTGAATAAACTAAAATAATAATAGTCACAGAATAAAGAATAAAAGGCACTCAAGAATCACATAAACACATTTATGAACTCTAATTAGTAAAGACACCAAGACCAGAAATACATGGGCTTCGTCTATTTGAAAATGCTTTTTTTTTTTTTTTGACCTTCTCTCCCACTTAGATGGCATTTTTACCTGCAAAACCAGCTTTTTGAAGATGCTCTCCCAAGTGGATAAATTTGAAAATGTTTCTAGTGGTTTAGTGTAGACTGTGAAAACCGATGTATTTGAAAAAGATGATACATGTTTAGTCATGTGACGCATATTGTAAAGATAGATGCCGTTATGTATAACACTGCCTGCTATGTGCTATTCATTCTTTCTTGTGAAGATAAATGCTACTGTCTTGTGGCTACATGAGTGCAACCTGGACACATCAGTGAGTGGTGGGATATTTTGCTAATAAAATAACTGTGCCAGAAGAATAGTGTGAGATCTTTATTATGTCTTGTCTCTCTGTATCATCTCCGTGAGCTTTTATTACATTTTACACATGCAGCAATGTGATTTTAGTGTTTCCAATGTTTCAGTGGAAAATGCTTGAAAATGGACAGAGAGTGTTTTGAAACAAAAACACCATTTTCGAATGTATCCGGATTAGATGTAGCCTCATATAAAGGACAATACAAAATACTTATTGCATCTATTAACAACTATTGTTAGTTCACAAGATTATACCTAAGTAACGTAGACAACAGAGGATTCAGTAGAACTCACCACATTGAAAGTAACCATTTTTGGGGGGCTTTTCAAACTTGAGTTAACCCTGGGTCATTTTAAAACCTGGCTAAATGGAATCCAGAGATATCTTGCTTTATGTTTCACACTGCACTGCTCACAATTTAATTTGCCTGGAGTCACACTCCTAAACACTGTGTTAATGTTCATACTTACATATTTGCAGGGTCAGTGTCATAAAATGGGCAAATCCAGCACGTGACCCGTTTACATAAAGGCTCTAGCATTGCTTCCTCAAATTATACTGTATATTACAGAGTCGGCAATGCCGACTACCACCAAGTTTTTCCTAAATGGACTTTTTGGACCTTAAGGGTAAGAATGAAACAGTCTCTTCTGTGCTCCCATTGTCTGTTGCTAAGCAGCCATAACATTCTAACACTGCATCGTTTCACACTGTACACTGCAATGCAGAGCAGGTTTTCATAACCCCGGGTGTAAAATGTTTCTCTACTCAGGGTTAAAAGCAGGGTATGACACAACAATAATCCAGGGTTAAGTGCAGTGTGAAAATACCCTTTGAGTACAACTGGTGTATGAAATGGCCTCCATAAGCCACCCCTGGTGTAAGAGGGATTCTGCTATCTGGTTGGCTCCTATCTCCTTTACCATCCCTAAACTTATCCCTAACTATACTCACTTTGCTGAATGGCTTGCTGTTTCACAAAACAGGTGGAGGTTTCATCATGATTATCAATATGAATTCCCATCCTATGGAATTTCCTCAGAAATTCTTCCCACGGGCAGCTGTTTTCAGACATGTAAGTACAGCTCCCAGCTACTTAAGTGGATTACATTCCAAGAAATAAAATCTGACAACAATGGTGGAATCAAATGTGCTTTAGCTCAAATCACACATTTTCCAGGGCGTTTGAGCTCATGCACATGAATATTCTACAGTAGTCAAACACAGGACTGGCTCTTTTAACTTTAAAGCAGCAATCCCATATATTCAGAGCTGTTAAGAAATAGTTTGTTACTTCACTTGGTGTTTTTTTTTTTTTAATCATAAATGTATTTTAATGTACATGATGCAGAGTGGAGCAGCCTTCCCCACTGAACAGCATGTATTCTAAAATAACAATTACAATATGCTATGTTTTGATATAAATTCTGGGTACTGCTGTCTAGTTTTACAAGTTCATTGTAACTGGAAATATTCACTTGGGTCCCTGTGTCCCATAACATCTGTAGACTTCCTAAAACTGAAATTACTACAGAGAATGAACTAAATGATTATTGTTGAGGTTGTAAAAAACTACATTCTGTAATGTTTCTATTGCCCTACTGTGTCATTCTGGGGGCCAGAAAATTTGCTGAAAACAAACACACAAAAACTCATAACAGGTTTACGTTAAAACAATACCCTATGGTTCATTATATATACAGGTGCTGGTCATATAATTAGAATATCATCAAAAAGTTGATTTATTTCACTAATTCCATTCAAAAAGTGAAACTTGTATATTATATTCATTCATTACACACAGACTGATATATTTCAAATGTTTATTTCTTTTAAGTTTGATGATTATAACTGACAACTAAGGAAAATCCCAAATTCAGTATCTCAGAAAATTAGAATATTGTAAAAAGGTTCAATATTGAAGACACCTGGTGCCACACTCTAATCAGCTAATTAACTCAAAACACCTGCAAAGGCCTTTAAATGGTCTCTCAGTCTAGTTCTGTAGGCCAGTGGTTCTCAATTCCAGTTCTGGGGGCCCCCTGCTCAGCACATTTTGCATGTCTCCCTTACTTAACACACCTGATTGAGATCATCAGCTCGTTAGGAGAGAGATCCATGAACTGAACTAACGAGCTAATGATCTCAATCAGGTGTGTTAAGTAAGGGAGACATGCAAAATGTGCAGAGCAGGGGGCCCCCAGGACTGGAATTGAGAACCACTGCTGTAGGCTACACAATCATGGGGAAGACTACTGACTTGACATTTGTCCAAAAGACGACCATTGACACGTTGCACAAGGAGGGCAAGACACAAAAGGTCATTGCAAAAGAGGCTGGCTATTCACAGAGCTCTGTGTCCAAGCACATTAATAGAGAGGCGAAGGGAAGGAAAATATGTGGTAGAAAAAAGTGTTCAAGCAATAGGGATAACCGCACCATGGAGAGGATTGTGAAACAAAAGCCATTCAAAAATGTGGGGGAGATTCACAAAGAGTGGACTGCAGCTGGAGTCAGTGCTTCAAGTACCACTACGCACAGACGTATGCAAGACATGGGTTTCAGCTGTCGCATTCCTTGTGTCAAGCCACTCTTGAACAACAGACAGCGTCAGAAGCGTCTCGCCTGAGCTAAAGACAAAAAGGACTGGACTGCTGCTGAGTGGTCCAAAGTTATGTTCTCTGATGAAAGTAAATTTTGCACTTCCTTTGGAAATCAGGGTCCCAGAGTCTGGAGGAAGAGAGGAGAGGCACACAATCCACGTTGCTTGAGGTCCAGTGTAAAGTTTCCACAGTCAGTGATGGTTTGGGGTGCCATGTCATCTGCTGGTGTTGGTCCACTGTTTTCTGATGTCCAAGGTCAACGCAGCCGTATACCAGGAAGTTTTAGAGCACTTCATGCTTCCTGCTGCTGACCAACTTTATGGAGATGCAGATTTCATTTTCCGACAGGACTTGGCACGTGCATACAGTGCCAAAGCAACCAGTATCTGGTTTAAGGACCATGGTATCCCTGTTCTTAATTGGCCAGCAAACTCGCCTGACCTTAACCCCATAGAAAATCTATGGGGTATTGTGAAGAGAAAGATGCGATATGCCAGACCCAACAATGCAGAAGAGCTGAAGGCCACTATCAGAGCAACCTGGGCTCTCATAACACCTGAGCAGTGCCACAGACTGATCGACTCCATGCCACGCCGCATTGCTGCAGTAATTCAGACAAAAGGAGCCCCAACTAAGTATTGAGTGCTGTACATGCTCATACTTTTCAGTTGGCCGAGATTTCTAAAAATCCTTTCTTTTGTATTGGTTTTAAGTAATATTCAAATTTTCTGAGATACTGAATTTGGGATTTTCCTTAGTTGTCAGTTATAATCATCAAAATTAAAAGAAATAAACATTTCAAATATATCAGTCTGTGTGTAATGAATATAATATACAAGTTTCACTTTTTGAATGGAATTAGTGAAATAAATCAACTTTTTGATGATATTCTAATTATATGACCAGCACCTGTGTATATATATATGTGTGTGTGTATGCTATTAAGTTGTAAACCACTTTCTGTTAGGTTTTTTCCATCTATAATTAAATACTATAAGGAATTTGGAAAACTAGACGTACGTTAGTAATCGTGTTCATAGCCCCACCCCACTGAATAACACAGCACTACCTAAAAGCAGGAAGTAGCTACGTTAGTGGATCATCCATCCAAACCACATGCAGCTGAAACAGAAAAACAAAGCCTACAAAATTATATTTTGGGCAGATGTGGATTTTTTTATGTACTGCTGAGGCGAGCAGCCGAAACTTGTAATCTACACATCGCGTGGACGCGTTTGGGCAAACAAGTACGTCTATGTGTGTGTGTGTGTGTGTGTTTGTTTGTTTGTGTGTCTGTTCGTCAAATCACGACATCTTGTACGGTGCCGTCGCCTTTGCGTAAAATATGCTCTATTTCAGCTCAGTTTGTTTTCTAGCTGAGCAGATGCTATAGTCAGTGGTTCTGTTTCTGTCATGACTGGGCTTAACGTTACTATTTATGTAACCTGTCGCGTTTCGGTTGCATATTGCGGCCACCTTTTCAACTTGTGTGCCAGATGTGATGGACGCATTCAACGCATGTTAGCCGCTGCTCTTTCTGTCACTCGTTAAAACAGATCGCAAGGCTTTCGGTACAGTTCAGCACGACGTTCATGTTAACATGAGTATTGTTTTTCCGTGTAACGTTAGCCAGAGGCCCCGATTTGTAGCAAAAATTTTAGTTTTATTTGCATATACAGTAAACTTAAGCGCGTGTCGAGCAGATGTGAGGAGATAACCGTCCAGCGGTTGCAATACTATTGTGCTTTACGTTTTAATTAATCTTTTTAGTAATTATTTTGTATTAACAGTAGTACACATTACAGATTACTAACAGGAAGACATACGCTTTTGTTTTTTTCATCGACAGTGCCCTAAGTGTTAACTGTAGTTGCACAATTTAAAAATGTAAAAGCTTCAAGCTTCGCAAGCTTTTATAATAATAATTATAATCCCATAACGCTGAAGATTTTCAGTCTTTCAGGTGAAAACACGACCGTGAACTATCAATTTCCGCGTTTGCTTCTCTTGTTCAGTTAGAAACTAATGTGGGCGACATACAGTCGTGTTTTCGTCGAGAGGAATAGATGTGTTGGGAAACCAAAGGCGGCGTCCCACTAGCTGATTCAAAACAACTCGATTATGATCGAGGGTGTCTCACCTGCCGACTCTTTCAGTGAAATCTCGCCCTCTTCTGACGGAGGTCCGCCACAAGCTTCCGGTGAAATGCAGAAACAGCCTCATTTCTCCGAATCTCCATCCCGTAAAAATATCACACACATAACATTACACAATCCTCAGTATTCAACTATACGTTCCCACGCGAAAAGCCACTCTAGAGAAGTGTTGCAGGCACACTCTCAGTGTGATGACTGATGCCACACAGCTTTAGCTGCAAATCAAATATCATCTCTCTGTTAAATTGAGAAGTTTAAAAGAAATGTTTGAATTTGCTGATTAGCCTATGCCATTTGTAATGAACATTAATGGCATATAAACAGTGAATTGTTTAAATTGTTAGTTTCTTTTCATTCAACCGGTTAAAATTTACAACACTGCATGTATGCTGTGTAAAAGTATTTGGGCTTCCAAAAAATTCAGTGGGACTGTTGGTCGAAGTTACGATAATCAACACCGAAATGAGGGAATCAGTAAAAAGTTGTGCTCTCTTACACTTTCTTGCCCCCATAAAAAATAAATTAACACTGAAACGTTCTGCGTGTTCACTGTGCTTGGTACTCCCTAAAAACATTTCCATTATAAGTTAACCCTGAAAGTGGAATTTCGAACAGTCTTGCTCATTACACTTTAAGTCTAAGGAACAAGAATGTGCAAAATGTTTATATATGTAGCTAATTTGCGATGTGAGATCAGTTTTTGTTTCATGGAGCTATGTGATCATCCGTTTTTACGTCAGTGTCTTCTGTGTGAATTTATCATCTTTGCAGACCGCAACAACTGTAATGAGTCTGAGAACTGTAGACTCCAGAAAAATTAAGGAAAAAAATGTTGTATACCTTTGCATCCTGTGCCATGATATGTAACCACTGGCTCATTTGAAACAACTGGCTCATTGAGTGTCTCACCTGCCAACTGTTTTTGATGAGTTCTTGCTTTCTGCAGATGGGCAGTTTCACACACACCTTTTAAAAATGGCAGAGGGATGACAGAACGACTTCCTCTGTCGTAGAGTATAGATCCATGCATAGATTCAGTGAGAAAAGAAATTCAACAAACACACTGTTTTTCCTCCTCTTTTTATGCTAGTCATTCTAGTGGGTGAGACTTTCTCATGGGCAGATATATAGCCAAATTATTTGTAAAAATAATATTTTATTTTTAACAATAATATTTAATAACAATAATATGAGTAAAGTTTGTCATGACAAACTTGGATGTTGAAACAGCCTGAAGATGAAAAGGATTTTAAAATCTCATTTACACTTGATACATTATCATCTTAAAAACTCTTAAAACTACATTCTGTGCCGTTACAACAGTAGCATTTTGAATATTATAGCAGGTTATTTCCTCCACCATTCCCACTCGCTGGGAGAAATGCTGTCTGTCTAGAACATGCAGAGACATGCGGCGTGACACGTTACAAATGGTCAACAGTTCCAGTTCTGATACTGGTGATATATCAGCACTCCTGTAAGGCCTTTTAGCCAATTTATTTTTATTATTTATATATATATTATTATTATTATTTTTTTTTCTTATTGTATATTGTTTGATCACTGAGTGAGGGAAAACATTTTGGGGTCCATTACGTACATTCAGAATATTATTTTTGCCAAACATTTGCAGTGAATATCCATGCTAGGTGCAGGGCAGTGAGGGGCCAATGAAAGGGGCCAAAAATGAAAATTCTGTCATTCACTCACCCTTATGTCATTCCAAAACATTATGACTCTCTTTCTTACAAAATTGTCTAGGAGCTCTTGATCCTTGATTCATCTAATGTCTCAGTTCTTGGATTATTATTTTTGTCGAATTTCTATGGCTAAGGAGCCGTCCGAAGATATGAAACAAATGTTTTACAGCAAAAGGATGCAAGAGTTTGGATTTCCAAGAGGGCACTGTTGTTTTAACTATGAAGTGGAAGCTATATCCGAATTGGAAGCTATATCTGAGTGCACAGATGCCGTGTATAGAGAGCTTTGGGGGATCAACGTTTCTTGTCATACAAGAATGTGAGAAAATACAGAGATACCCAGGTTAACTTTGAAAGAGCTGCTGTCTTGAGTATCTAAGAACAGAGAAAAGTGAACCGGATGCCTGAATAGGAGGGTGGCATTAAAGACTATTAGTACATTATTCCAAGAACAATAATAGTTTATCTCAACTCACTAGACCTGAACCTCATTGCGAGCTATTAAAATTGTTTAACAAAGTGTGTTTGATTAATCAAGTAGTTAATCTGAATTAATATGCAACATTTTTTAGTGTTTTTTTTAGTGTTTTTTTTTTTTTTTAAGCACAAGCTCTTCTCAAATGCCAAATATCAGTTTGATTATATAAAGTAATTGTTTGCCTTTCTACTTATTAATAAACATTGCTTTTTCCATTTTGCCTCAGGAGCATGGGGCTGCATCTTGGAAAACATGAGCAACTTACCGTTCCCAAGGTATGTATATCTGTCTGTCTGTCTGTCTATATTAGGGGTGTAACGGTTCGATTACTCACGGTTCGGTTTGTATCATCGATACGGTTCAGGATGTGCTATGTTTAGGGAAAAAGGAATATACTGTCAAATAAAAATAAAGAAAATAAGAACAAATAATATAACTACAAGCAACAGCACAAATAAATACAATATAGCAAAGATAGAAATAAATAAACATGCATGTGTACATGTAATAAACATGTATTCATGCATATATACTAGGGGTGTAACGGTTCTCGGTAAAAAAAAGAAAGAAAAAAGAACCATACCGTTCTCCACCCATGGTTCGGCATGCACTTGCACCGTGGTTCAACTTAAATCTGACAATGCACCTGTAATACGGTTTGTTAAAAATAGCAACACGTAAAACAGACAGGGTTCGGCTAATGTGTTTCTGTGGATGGATACGCATTCTGGCTTCCCAAAACATTACAGAAACAACAGTGATGAAAAAAAGAACGGGTGCCTTGCATTATGTTGCAGTAATTTAAGCTTCATCCTGGGAAAAAGTAACTACACCATTTGTGATTGTCACTACTTCACAAGTCAAGTCAAGTCAAGTTGAGCTTTATTGTCATTCCGCTACATGCGGGGGCATACAGTGGAACGAAATGTCGTGCCTCACAGGACCACGGTGCTACATAAATACAGGCATACAACAAAGGAGTAAGACAATATAAACCTATACACAACTATCCTACTGATAGATTTTGACTATAAATATACTATCTATAAAAAGTACCTATACAAACTAAAAAATACAAACTATACGAATGCTTCAGATAAATACTGTACATGTGCAAGGAGAAGCATTGAGTTCAAGCAGCTGGCTAGGGAACAGTGCAGGATGATTTGTAGTGCATGAGCATGTAAACATATGTATATTGCTGAGTCTTTTTGTGGGATTTGTGTACACACAGCAGTGTGTGTGAAAAGTGACTAGTGCGCATAGAGGAGGAGAGTGTGCTACTACAGGTGGTTTGTACAGGCCCACTCACCTGTGTGTAGCACACTTCGAATTGCACGTTACATGTTACAGGAGGTAGGGGGTTTGTATGGGGGTTCAGAGAGGGGCGGTGTGATTTGAGTTCAGGGCTCTCACAGCCTGGGGGAAAAAGCTGTTGAGCAGTCTGGCAGAGCGGGCTCTGATGCTCCGGTACCGTCTTCCTGATGGTAGGAGCTGAAAGAGACTGTGGGAGGGATGCGTTGAGTCCTTCACGATGCTATTGGCTTTGCTGGAGCATCGTGTGAGGAAAATATCCAGGATGGAGGGGAGAGGGGCACCGATGATCCTTGCAGCTGTGTTCACTGTCCGCTGGAGGGTCTTGCGGTCTGCTGCAGTACAGTTCCCGTACCAGACAGTGATGCAGGTGGTCAGCACACTCTCAATGGTGCCCCTGTAGAAAGTGGTGAGGATGGGTGGAGGGAGACTTGCTCTTTTCAGTCGGCGGAGGAAGTGTAGGCGCTGTTGTGCCTTCTTGGAGAGTGACATGGTGTTGGTGGTCCAGGTGAGATCCTCTGTGATGTGCACCCCCAGGAATTTAGTGCTGCTGACTCTCTCCACAGTCGAGCTGTCGATGGTCAGTGGGGGGTGATCAACGGAGTTTCTCCTGAAGTCCATCACAACCTCCTTTGTCTTACTCACATTGAGGGACAGGTTGTTAGTGCCACACCATTCAGCCAGCTGTGCCACTTCCTCTCTGTAGTGCGTTTCATCGTTGTTGCTGATGAGACCTACCACTGTTGTGTCATCAGCGAACTTGATGATGTGGTTGGAGCTGGACTTGGCAGTGCAGTCGTGGGTCAGCAGCGTGAAGAGCAGCGGGCTGAGCACACAGCCTTGTGGGGCACCTGTGTTCAGTGTGGTAGTGCTCGAGGTGTTGTGGCCGACACGGACTGACTTCTGCGTTCTAACAGCATTCTAACGTAGGAGTCTTTATTTTCTAGGTGGGTAAGAGCCAGGTGGAGAGTGGAGGAAATTGCATCGTCCGTAGAGCGGTTCGGACGGTATGCAAACTGGAGCGGGTCGAGTGTGTTGGGGAGGCTGGTTTTGATGTTGTGCATGACTAACCTCTCAAAGCACTTCATTATGATTGGAGTCAGTGCTATGGGACGGTAGTCATTTAGACAGGACACAGGTGATTTCTTTGGTACCGGTATGATTGTTGTGGATTTGAGACATGTGGGGACGACTGCCTGGCTCAGCGAGGTGTTGAAGATATCTGTTAGGACATCTGTCAGCTGTGCAGCACAGTCTTTCAGTACACGGCCAGGTATGTTGTCGGGACCCTTAGCCTTGCGTGGGTTGATCCTAGATAGGGACTTCCTTACGTCGGCTGGAGACAGACAGAGCGCCTGGTCATTGGGAGGTGTGGGCAGTTTTTGTGCAGGTGTGTCATTCTGCATTTCAAACCGTGAGTAAAAGTGGTTGAGTGTATCTGGGAGGGATGTGTCATCACAGGCCTGTGGCGGGGCTTGTAGTCTGTGATGGTCTGAATAGCTTGCCACAGGCTCCGTGTGTCACTGCTGTCTGTGAAGTGATTGTTGATTTTTTTTTTTTTTGAGCATATGACCGTTTTGCATTTTTGATGCTGCGGGACAGATTAGCTCTTGCTGTTTTGAGGGCTGCTTTATCTCCTGATCTGAATGCTTCATCTCTGGTCTTTAGCAGCCCACGAACCTCTGCTGTCATCCATGGCTTCTGGTTGGCGTGTGGTGATGGTCTTGGTGACTGTCACATCATCAGTGCACTTTTGGATGTAAGCAGTCACTGTTTCAGTGTACTCCTGCAGGTCTGTGTGGTTGTTGTAGGTGGCCGCCTCTTTAAACATGTTCCAGTCTGTGTCCTGGAAGCAGTCCTGCAGTGCTGAGGTGGCATTGTCTGGCTATACCTTGATCTGTTTGTGAACCGGTTTGGCCAGTTTCAGAAGTGGTCTGTATGCTGGGATTAGCATAACAGAGATGTGGTCGAGTACCCGAGGTGGGGCGGGTTCAGCTTTGTATCGCTCTTGACTGTTGTGTAAACAAAGTCCAGTGTGTTATTTCCTTGTTGCAAAGTTCACATGTTGGTAGAACTTTGGCAAAACTGTCTTTAAGTTTGCGTGGTTGAAGTCACCGGCTATGATGAAAAAGCCATCGGGGTTATTTGTTTGTTGTTCGCTGATGGCGCTGTACAGCTCATGACGCGTCCTTTGCGTTTGCGCACGGGGGGATGTATACCGCGACAATAACAATGGCCGTGAACTCCCGCGGCAGATAGAACGGTCGACACTTCACAAACATAAACTCCACCAGCGATGAACAGTGTTTTGTCACTACCCCAGCATTGTTACACCATTCTTTGTTGACGTACACACACAGGCCACCGCCGCGAGTCTTACCAGACAGTGATGAATCTCTGTCCGCTCGGTAACAAGTTAGTCCGTGCAGCTGAATGGTGGAGTCCGGGATGTTGTCGTTCAGCCATGTTTCAGTGAAAACAAACACACAACAATCCCTTGTCTCACGCTGTGTAGATCGACTGAGTTGAATTAAGTCCAGTTTGTTTTCCAGAGAGCGAACGTTTGAGAGCATGAGTGTTGGAAGAGCCGGTCTTGTGGGGTTTTCCCTCAGCCTAGCTCGTATACCTCCGCGCTTACTGCGCTTCCGTCCTCTCTCACACCGCTTGCGACGCCGCCTTGTGCGGAGTAGCGACAGTAAGCGAGGCAGCGGTCTCGAGGTCCGGCTTCAGCAGTAAACCGAGGCCTCGTAGCTTCTCAGTAGCCGCCGGCGAGAGTTGGTCTTTGTATGCGTTGCCAAAATCCAAAAGTCTTTGGCGAACATATATGAGTTTAGGAGTGATTTCCTTATGAACTAGCAGTAAATTTACACTATTTGGAGACGAACAGACGACATTAAAAGACAAAAAAGCACCGTCTTTGGGACCTGGAGCAGCCGCTGCGTCTGATCGCGCCGCCATCCTTGGATCCACGTTAGATTCAATAATTGCAGACAGGTTGACAAAATCAAGGCATTCACCATCCTGGATGCAAAGACTGATCTCACGCGTGTCTCGGTGAGAAATCATAAATGCTGTTTCAGATATCCATGCTGATAAATGTCCTATAAAGTCTAACAAGCAAAACAGTGTTTCAAAAACGCATGAAGCAGTTAATCAAAGGACAACCATTTACATCATTAATACTGTTTGGGAATATATCCATTAAGGCAAGAGGTAAGCATCTTCAGATACGAAGAGATTAGAAGCTGCAAACCCTAAATCAAGTCAAGCCATATCATTACATAGTCTCTAAGGTGCTACAGTATGTGTGGGCTACTGTCCCACAGTGAGTGTTATGTTAGATCCCAGTGCAACAGAAGCTACATGCTGCCCTCTTGTTGATAATCATGGATTACAGAAATGACTTGAAATTACCTACAATTTAGTAGTAAATGTCTTGTTACAATGAGATAATCGCTCCCTGTATATCAGATGATAATCCAGGATGGAGAATGATGTTTATGACATTTAAAGTCATGCTGTGTTTCAGAACTGCTGCTTGCCGTCATCTGTTTATCACATATTCCATCAATACCATGATGCAGCGCTTGGTATTAGCATGTCTTGGGTCTTGGGTGACCAATCCCAAGTGATCATATGCAAATGATGCATGAATGGCATCTGAAACTTTTGTGATCTGTTCATTCAGGCGACCTACAAAGGTAGTGAGGTATCCAGTGCTCAAATTGAATGTTTTATGGGGGTGCCCAAAATGTTTTTTTTTTTTAAGTTTAAAATGCATAACAATAGCACAATTTTAAGTAATATTTCACACTATTAATAAGAGATCTCAAGATAAAATCCCAGAAGAACACATTTTCTCAGCCACATTTTTATACAGATTTTTACATTGAAACTTCAAGAGTCAAATGAAATTTAAAAAATGTGCTTATTTGTGTTTACTGTACGTTCACTTAAAGTGTGTATATATATTTTTTTATTTGCATAAACTACAATGGAAGCACATCCAATTCCTAGAAGCACATAAAATAAATAAATAAATGGCTTTGCCTCAAGAAGTCATGTAACTAATTAATATGCTCAGAGAAAAAAAGAAACTGTTGCTCTGGTGATTCTGAAATGCTGGAGCCAAGGCCTATCATCAAAATAATACTATTACAGGACATCTCGCCCACAGACATAAGGCATCTGTCACCGATCACTATCAAAAAAGAAGTTTAAGTGGTGGTGTTTTTTTTTTTTTTTTTTTTTATTAAAGAGCAACTGTGGTTTCCCCATTTGCTGCTTCTTCCATTTTGTTTCATGTCAGTTTTTCCAGAGGGGATGCTTTAGTTCTCTTGAGCACACAAGGCACTAGGACTAAATTCATTTTCAACAAGTAGGCAAATTACAAGAAAAAAATAAATAAATAACTACAACTTCTATAGCCCTTCTCAATTCTTAAAGCACTTATATATATATATATATATATATATATATATACACACAACCACCAGTAGCACCGCTCCCTATATGCGGAGTACACTCCCACTACCCTAGGGGGCACCAGTCATTGCTAGATAGCACACATAAGTAGTTATACTGGAGGCCAGCTAATTTTCAAATGGTCTACATAGCTGAATTTATTTTGGTTTAATTGTCATTGGTTACTTTTCATTCACTTTCCATGCAGTTGTTAATCATGCGGTTACACATAACACAATTTCAAAAAGTTCAGTGTTTTTTTTCCTAGTTTTACATTACAAAAAGAAAAGATGGAGATGTTGTTACAGTAATGTGAATCCCATGTATTGATTTAAGAAGAGCAGTGAGGAGAAGTGAAGTGGGTTTACAGTGGGTTGTTTGTTTTTTCAAGTGACATGCGGCATTTGTATTGCAAGCTGTTTGAATTTCTGTGAAACACCTGACTTTACAAAGGGCCTGTTAAACTTTTGCACTGGACCTACGCCGTAGCCTTTGCACAGTGGTCTACACGGGTCATAGTTCATAGATCTGCATTGATGTCTAGGCATCTGTTTATCTCTCATATTATGATTGGTATTACCATTATATGGTTTAACACATTTATTTTGTACGCTTTTAGATCAGTAGATTCCTTTACATACATGACACAAAAGGTCATAACCCATAATCATCTTTCATTAGATGCTTCAAGCTTTATAACATTCATAGATGCAAAGCTACTGCAGATATCTTTTATTATTATTATTATTATTATTATGCTGGTGGAATATTTTTAGTTACAAAGATGACGAGTCAAAGCTGTTGTGATCTACACCAAGGCTACAGCGTAGGTCTGACACAGAAGCGTAAATTGCCTTTAATCTGTTTATTGGATTATGCCGCTGGAAAATACCACTTTTTAGGTTTTAGTCATTTTTATGGTTAAATATCTGGTCTCATTTCACTTCAGAAAGCTACAGAAGGAAAAGGAAACTTGTGTACACATGTACAGTGCTTGAATATTTAGGTTTTGTTAATACAAGATTATTTAAAAAATGAAGTATTGATTTATTTCATGGAATGCAATTACAATTTTTGTTTTATTTAAGCATTATTTGGTTGTAAATGTAAAATTTTGTATTTTTATTTTTGAAGGGATCATCAACAGAATCTGAACCCATCCCGACAGACTCACCGGAGTCTCAAGATGAGGTATTTGGTAAGAAAAATATTTGTTACTTATTTATTTGCATCTTTTTTTTTTTTTTGGCTGTATATCTACTAATCGGGGATTACTGGTTTACCCATCATTGTCCAGCTATGGTAGATCAGTATAGTAAGGTCACTCAAACAGACTCACTACAAAAGGAGAGGCAGGGTGTGCTCATTATTGCACTGTGCGTTAGCAGTCTAGTTGTGTAACGTTAAGGCTGTCACTACTTTTCTGTACCTTGAACTGATAAAACCTGAATCCTGACATTGGAAAGCATCGTGGAGGGTTCCTTAATCTCAGCCCGGCAATTACTGTCCAGGGTCCTAGAAAATCTAGATATACTCTAGTTATATAGATGTATTTATTACTTTTGGGGCAAATTGAAATTTGCATGCAGAAACACATGCAGAAGTCTTTTATTTCCCTACTACCATTCATAGTCATTATTTGAGTTAGTGTACAAATGGTGTGAAATGTGGGAAGTGTGTTGGTGTGGACAGCAGTAGGTACTGAGAAGTTGTTCCACATCATGATATCATCAGCAGTAACGGTAACCTATTTCAAAATCTATAACCACAATTACATATTACTTAATTAGTTAATAGTTCTATGCCTCAACTAATGATTATGTAATTGTGGTTATAGATTTTGAATTAGTTAATAGTTCTGTGCCTCAACAAGTAAAGTCGTAACATAATGATACCTTTGCAAATCATTAACTAATGATTAATTAAAGCAGACAACTGGAATTTGAAAGGCATGGCTTCGACCCACTGTGGTAATTAACATATGCATTTACTTTATTAGTTAATATAATATGTTATTAGGGAATTAATACATTATGACACATTTAACTAATAACAATTTATTGATTACTTCATCTATGAATCATGTAGAATGTTCATTAGTTGCTGATGCAGTAATCATTAATAAATGGTTTAGTTCTTCATGAGTTATATATTAACTCGTGATTATCTGTGCATTAGTTAAGCATTATTTAATGCATATTTGTGCACCCGTATTGTAAAGTCTTACTGCATTAACATATGGTGGATTGCTTGAGTGGTATAATACAAATCTTTACCTTCACTCTAAATTAGACTGCTTAAAAAAATTACGATTTTTATTAAAAAGGTTTTTGTGGTAATAACCATGCATACAATAACAATAATATGTATGTTTTTCTCTGCATGTGTTTTTTGAGTGAGTAAGCAGATGACACAGTGGTGTTTCTACTGCATGTTTAAGGTTGTTGGAGCTAACACCAGCTGGCACAGGCTCCAGAGAGACTACTGGCTTCTGCGTCCATATTCAAAAGCTCATATTGTTCAGAAAGCTAGTCTGTCACTGCCTCACTGTTCACTGCCCAAACGTCATTGTTCTCTTTCTCTCGCTCTGTGTGGAAATGATGTTATTATCTACTAATAGTCCAGTGGCTCTAACTACAAACTATTTTAAACGGGATTTGGTCAAACTTTATATTAGGTGGCCTTAACTACTATGTACTTGCATCAAAAAATAAGTACAATGTACTTATTATGGTCATATTGTATTGCAAAACACTTTTGCTGTTATTGAGGTGGGATACAGGTAAGGTTAGGGACAGGTTTGGTGGTATGGGTAGGTTTAAGGGTGGGTTAAGGTGTAAGGGATGGGTCAACAGTGTAATTATAAATGTAATTACAGAAATTAATTATAGATGTAATTACATATAGGTATTTTTAAAAATATAAGTACAATGTAAAAACATGTATGTACACAATAAGTGCATTGTACCAAATTATTAATTTAAAGGTAAGTGCATAGTAGTTAAGGCCACCTAATATAAAGTGGGACCCAGCATTTTTCTTCTTTGATCATTAAACATGCAGTTTGTGTATTTATTTATTTATTTATTTATTCATTTTTAATGAGTTTACATTAACTGACAATTTGCATGGAAACTACATCAGAACCTTTTGTGAGTTAACTGGGGGGAAAAAATAAAAATAAAATAAACAAAAGATAATGTAACACTTCAAGGAAATGATGGCCAGTTACAGCACCTGCAATATAGATTTTCTATCATACATCAATGTACATTTTAATTGCAAATATTAATGTTAAAAAAGGTAATGTTCGTATTCGGTAGTTGCCCTGGAGTTTAATGTTTTTATCCCATATAGAGTCAAAATATAATATAGAACCTAGATATTTGTAGCAGTTTTTCTGTTTACCTTTTATTCCCTTAAAATGTCTTAATTCATGTGTAATCATATCGTATATTTCATTTGATGTTCATTAATCTTTGAATCAATTTAAAAAAAAATTCCCAGCTCAAGTTCCTTATTTGCTGTTTAAGTGGAAAAACTATGTCCAAATAATAACTTTTATTTATTTATTTTTTTCTTGTGAAGCAAATTGAGTCCAATCCAATTTTTTCATGCTATTGTATTTATTTTCCTCATCAGAACTGCAGTAGAAAGAGTTTTAAATAAGAGGATAGTAATTCTCTCAGCTCAGTTTACATGTTTTACCATATTTAAATCCAGCACAGTATCAGTGCAGAAAGTGTGAATATGTTGTGTTTGTAGCACAACATGTATTTGTTAACACTGCTTCACTGATTTACGTTTGGCAGTGCTGAAATATTTGTGAACATTCTCATAAATTCAGTGAAAAAATGGAAAACACAGTTTACTCGTTATTTGTGATCTACACAACAAAACTGTTTTTCTTCCTAACTTGACGTGCGATACTAGATAAAATTATCAAGGGCAAATATTAACTTTATTAATATTATCAAATAATAATTTAAAATATTGAGCTCTATTGTACATAGTCAAGTATGATAGAGCTCAATTTATTTTTGCTGTAGAAATGACTGAAATTGTACTTCTCAGAATACTTTGCGTGGGACTTAATGGAGAGAGTAAAGAGGGAGACTTAATAGTATTTAATGTTCAGTTATGTTGAGAACTGTTTCAGTTACACAGGGTTATCATTGTGGTACTTTTACATAAAGAGGATGTTTTGTCAGCTTTATTCAATGAGCATTTAAAATTCTGTCATTACTCTCACCCTCATGTCAATCCAAACCGTTAAGACCTCCGTTCATCTTCAGAACACAAATTAATATATTTTTGATGAAATCCGAGAGCTTTCTGACCCTCCATAGATAGCAAGGGTCCTACCACGATCAAGGCACAGAAATGTGGTTCAACCGTAATGCTAATTTAGCCGTAATTGTTGAATAAAGTTGTAAGGTCCACGAATTTGGTCCAAGGACGGTATCCAATCGTGGTTGAAGGTTTCCCCCGTGTTCGGTCTTTTCAGTGCGCAACGTTATTAAATTTAGGTTAACTTCAAATCTGACTCCATTTTATTATGACCTCGAATTTAGGTTGAAAGGCAAATTGGTCGTTTGTCTGTCCCTAATTATTCCTATTATTCTTCTGACATTTTGATTATTCTAGTTAATTCTTTACTTTATATTTACTCCTTCATTAGGAAGCTATATCACCCAGGGTATATCACGCCGGCCGACGTACTTATACCCCATAATCACAAACTCGCCAGTCTAATCATTAGTCAGCGGTTATGGCTAATACTATTTAATAGGTCGCTCATACTCACCATTCTTTAAATAGCAGTTCTGTTTAGCCCCCTACAGTTACCTATGTACAACTTAGTTAAAGCTCAGACAATAATCAGCGGTTATACTAGCACCGTTTGTCTAGCCCCGATAGTTAAAATAACCACGTACAACTTGAATAAAGATCAAACAATAATCAGAGGTTATGCTAGTATCCTATATCTAGCCCCCAATAGTTAGCAAACTACGTACAACTTAATTAAAGCTGAGACAGTAACTAGCGGTTATGACCAGTACTATAACTAGCCCCCCATAGTTAATGCAACTAAGAACAACTTAACTAAAGTCAAACAATTCCTGGACGCAGATTTGTAGTATCATATACCTTCACTTAATCTACTTGAGAAAATAATTTCAGAGTAAGTCAGAATAAATTCAAATGTAACAATTTATTATCAGTCAGGTAAATATGTATTATGCTAATTATACAGCCAATTCAAAGATATCAAATCAATACAAAATCTCAAAGATGAATCTAAGAGTAAGCATACCTGACTTGAGAAAAATACATGTGGGAACACTTCACCTCAGACCAAGACCAACATCCCCCGAAATGGAGACAGGAACTAACAATTGGAATTTGCATTGATCAAGCAGAGTTATCACCTTTTGGGACAGATGGTAATTTGCATGAAAGACACTGGGAACTGATCCGCCCTCTACAGTGTGCAAAATATCTCTTAAACTCCTAGGATCTGTATTACCTTTTAGTTTACTTCTTATAAGAATGAGACCATTGTACCAGTCGCCCTGAGACAAGACAATTCAAATGATACCAAACATGACTGTAAATATCACTTGCATTAATGTAGAACATTACTATTTACCATTGACCATTTTGAGCAGACTGAGTAGAAGGAAGGATGGGTGAAGGGATTTAAGAAGAAACAAATGGAAGTTTCCTGCACCTCCACTCTGGGGTGTCTCGAAGATGCCTGTGCGTGTTTGTACTGTCTGTTTCTCAGGAGATCAACGTATCTGAGGTTCTTTCATCCTTACAAAGTCATTATTTTTGTTTTCTTTACGCACAAAGTATGAACCACTGACTGTTTTAACGATGTCCTTACTACATTTATGTGCCTTGATCGTGGTCAGCCATTTCGACTAACTGCGCTTTATCTGGCAAACACAAAGTCCAACTACATTGAAATTTAATACACAGACAACAGGGCATTCAAAAAAATATGGATTATTTTTTGCCCATAAGGGGGGCAACAACTAAAAAGAATCTGCAACAGTCTGATCAAAGAAAAATTAAATGTATATCTTTATATACATATCTTTTGTTCTATAGCTTTAGAACTACTTTCACAGTTATCAAGCCACAAATATATTTACAGAAAGACATCAGAAACATTTTACCCACTTATATGAAACCCTCGGCAGTGAGCTTTCATTGATGCTTTTTATTCTTGCGTTTTAAAAAACAGGATCCAAATTAAAATATTGAAACAATGCCACAGAGACTAGTCTAGTGTGACCACCGCATAATACATCATTATATTCTGAACGTATCTCATTTAAGAAAACGCCCTCCAATTAATTTCTATCCAAATGCTGTGCTGCCGTGATAAATGAGAGCACAACACAGCTTAGTTTAAAATACCGTGTTTTTAGAAAAAGAAAGTGTGTTTATTATTTCTGTAGCCATGCATCATCTATCATAATCATGGAATGAAAAAAATATGCTTATACACTCTTAAAAATAAAGGTGCTTATGCCATAAATACAATGCCATAAATAACCTTTTTTGTCTAAATGGTTCCATAATGAACCTTTAACATCTGAAGAACCTTTCTGTTTCACAAAAGGTTCTTTGTGGTGAAAGAAGGTTCTTCAGATTATAAAAAGGTAAGAAAGAGATGGTTCTTTAAATAACCTTTGACTGAATGTTTCTTTGTGGAACCAAAAATGATTATTCTATGGCATCACTGTGAAGAACCTTTTAAGCACCTTTATTTTTAAGAGTGTAGGCAGGTGTTAAAGAATGTTAATTTAAAAAAACAGGATTAAGAACCACTGAAACAGAAACTCTCAAAAATGTAAAAATTGTTTTGAAGTCTGGATGTAATAATATACTTATGTTATCTTATATATATATATATATATATATATATATATATATATATATATATATATATATATATATATATATATATATATATATATATATGTGTGTGTGTGTATATATATATATATATATATATATGACTTTATTTTAAGGTTCAATTCTCACTATTAACAAACCATTAACTACAACTTTTGTCTCAATAAACTCCGGATTTGCTGCTTATTAATAGTTAGTAAAATAGTTGTTAAGTTTAGGTATTGGGAAGGATTAGGGATGTAGAATATGGTCAGGCAGAATGTGCTTTATAAGTACTAATAAACAGCCAATACAGTATGTTAAAAAAGGCACGCGAATAAGCAACTACACTCTTTTAAAAAAAAGGTTCTTAAATGGTTCTTTGGCAGGGTGTATGGTTCCATGAATAACTTTTAATATCCAAAGATCCTTTGCATTGCACAAAAGCTTCTTTGTAGCACAGGAAGGTTCTTTAGACTATTTAATGGTTCTTCACACTCACTTAACTATAGTTTACAGTGAGAATTGGTCCCTGTACTTTTTTTCTCTGGCCAAAATATTTTGGCAGTCGAAGTTTTCTAAATATATCAGCTGTAGTTTATTTTTGTAGTTGTTACAGTTGTTTATAGCACTAAGTGAGTATTCTGCTGCGGTTAGCGTGTAGAGAATGAGATGAGGAATAGCTGGTGAATGCTCAATGACAGTCAAACAGATGAGGGACTGTCTTTGGGGCCTGTGGGCGCCCTCGGGTTCTCGTGAATGCTGCTATAGAGAGGATTTCATGCAGGGGTGGGAGGCCTGGACACAGACCGCATGCCTATAGCCCCTCTCACAGACATGCTTCCCGTGCCTCAGTCCCACTGCTTCATACTGTGTGGGTCTGTTTGTTGCAGCAGGTCTTTAGCTGAGTTGGGTTAACTTTCCTCTGAAATCTGATCAGTCTTAGAAGTAGGGATGCACGATATTGGATTTTTGCTGATGTCCGATATGCCAATATTTTGGCCGATACCGATATATTTCCTTTTGTTTGGAAACAACACCAAGTCTCTCCTGTGCGGAAATTATAAGCAAAATATTTTTAATTTTGGTTAGGTTTTTAACAAGAACTTATTTGTTAGAATTAAATAAAAAAAATAATTTTTTGACAGTACATTGAAGCTTTAAAAATAACTATATATCAATTGCTGATACCCCCCCCCCCCCAAAAAACATTTTATTTTAAGATTTAACATTTGTAGATGGTCGAAAGCAAAAGTTATAAAAATTCTGAAAATCTTTTAGAGTTTATGATTTGTTTAAAAAATAAAACATATTACACATTAATTAATAAATCAGAATATATACAATTATTTCATTTGCAGGTGTTATTTTTATTTTATTTATTTATTTTTTTTATTTCATGTAAGCTATAGCTCCTGACCATTAAATCAAAACATACTCATTATTTTATGACCTCAATTACTGCTTTATTTAATCAGAAACAGTCTAAATGTAATTTGTGTAGGCTACTTTACTTTTAATTTAATTAGAAGTTGGCCAACAGCGCCCCCTACAGATTAAAACTCCTTACAAAACAGGCATTAGGACCCGGGGGAGGCTGCTGCTGCACTTGCTATTACTGTTTACTCTATCACACACCAAACACCTCATTCTGTATGTGCTTTCACAGATTAAATGCAGCAATCAAAAGAGTGAATCTAATCATCATTCAGACAAAACTTTGCTTCAAGAATGAGCCACACTGTTGACGTGATCTAATCACTAGCACACCCTGAGCACATGTGAGTTAACATCCCTCTTATCGGCAAGACATATCGGCATAATTTTTCATATCGGGCCATGCCGATATTTACATTTAAAGCTGTTATCGACCAATTCTGATATCAGTCTGATAATATCATGCATCCCTACTTAGAAGTATCGGCCCCACTTTATATTAGGTGGCCTTAACTACTGTGTACTTGCATTTAAATTAATCATTTGGCACAATGCACTTATTGTGTACATAAATGTTTTTACATTGTACTTATATTTTTAAAAATACCTATATGTAATTATATCTGTAATTACATTTATAATTACACTGTTGATCCATCCCTTACACCTTAACCCACCCTTAAACCTACCCTTACCACCAAACCTGTCCCTAACCTTACCCGTATCCCACCTCAACAGCAGCAAAAGTTTTTTGCAATACAGTATGAACACAATAAGTTCATTGTACTTATTATTTGATGTAAGTACATAGTAGTTAAGGCCACCTAATATAAAGTGTGACCGAAGTATCTTTTACATCTTTTATAGTGTAGTGTTTTGGTGCATGATCCAGACATTGCAACCATATGCATATAGAAGGAGAATATACACACTAGCAGAATAACAATATATCCAAAATACACAATTAGCCTATTTAAAAAAAAAAAAAAAAAAAAAGTGTTATACAGATTAGACAAATGCACGGAATTAAAATATGTACCCTATACATATACCAATTTCAAGACCAAATTTAAAGTAGGAATATCCTGTTTGAAATGTCCCACATCAAAACACTGACCCATGACTCAACAAGGACATTTTGTGTTCTTTCTAATGGGTAAAATCATAAATTAAAGCAACATTCAGACTGTCCCAAAATAAGTGTATTGTCATTTATTATTCAAAACTATCTAAATGCCAGGTGATGAAATGCACTTCTAGATGTTAGTGGTATAGTTTTCTATTAAACAAGCAAAATAAGTGAAAACATAAGAATTCATTGATGTACAGAGAACTGTTATAGTGTATTTATTGTACATTGCACATTCATACAATACATGTAGCAAAATACATAAGTTTATTTTTACATTCCACATTCCACCAGCTGGCCATGCTTATTGGTCACCGCTATCTTGTAAATTAGATGAAGCTCAGTGCCGCCACCATACTGAGGGAAATCTTGTGTTATAATCATTGAAGTGAACAACACTGCATTGTTGCTTTTTATAATGGTCCTGAAACTCTTATTTAAAAAAAAAAAAAAAAAAAAAATTCACATGGTTTGTGTTCTGTCGTTGTTATATTCACACTTCTTGTGATGTCTGGTTTTCTTAGTTTCAAAGCAATATTGTTATCTTTACTTGTTTTGCTCCTCATTTTTGGGCATATGCTGGGTACTTCTCAATGAGAAGACTGCATCCTAGTAAGGTTATGTCCTTCTTATGCACCTTATTTATGTCATAAATGTTTCTGCCCCCATGGTCAAAGCATGAAAATACTATTAATATTACAGGGCTCGCAAAATTTCAAAATCCCTGGTAGCCCTTCGGACAGGTACTCTTCAGATTTTGGTAGCCCGAAAATTAATTGAACTAGCCCAAATAAAAAAAAAAAAGACTTTTTTTTTAAAATATAGAAAATCAGATAGGAGTCTAAATGTCAATCAAAAATATGTTCAATACACAAATAGGCCTATCAACAAATATGAAGGAAGGAATTTTATTTCACTATTTACAGGGGACACTTAATTTCTAGCGATTATCGCTGATTTGATTGCACAGATACTATTTAAACTAAACTGAGCTAGACAATGACATCTCTGAATTCAATAATGAAATGCCTTTAACTGAAAATTGAGTGTTTAATCTTATCATTATACATTACTGACACTCTATCCTCCAATTTGATACTGTTAAGTGCTTTGACACAATCTGTATTGTAAAAGCGCTATATAAATAAAGGTGACTTGACTTGACTTGACAGGGTATCTGCAGAATTAAAAAAAATTTTTTTTAAGGCAATTTATAACCCATTTTAAGAGCTGCACAAGTAAAATGAACACTGTATGAGCGGGGTTGGACAATGTCTTTGGTAACAGTATTAAGCCATGAAATGACATGATTTACAGATACAGGTTTTCACAAAAACAAAAATCTTATACAACAGCATTTCAGCCTTTAGACCATTTTTATGAAAAAGGATAAATCCAGCATATAAATTATTATATTAATTTAAACAAATAAATATTACTGTCTTAATTGTTTAGATTTTTAGAAGGCACGTTGACGTCTTTCTGATTTACAACTCTGTGTTTGCTGCGTAAAAACATGGGCCGATATTTGCATTGATCTGACCATAAACGGCAAGAAAGGCTTATTGGAAATGCAAATTCATTCTCTACCACGAGGTGGCGCTTTAGCGGTTTCTCTCAGGGAAATTCCCTGTTAACGGCTGTACACAAAGCAGCACCGTCCGTGCTCATAAACGCTGCTTTATCAAGCATTATCCACCTTTTTCTTGACGTAAAAATGGGTGCGGCCATTTGTAAATTCTATGGGTCTAGTTTCCAGTCTCATCTGCGTCCAGCTATTTTTAGCTGTACAAAACAGATCGTTTTGCTGCTTGATATTGAAAATTAGTGTGTCTTATAATATTATTTGAATGTATTATCTTAATTATGAACACACTCCTCGTTATTTACCTATAGCGGCTAATGAACCGGAAGTCTCACCCATAGGCAGGCTTCTGCGTTGAAGAAAAAGGTGGATAGGTAAGATGAAATAAAAATGCCAACGACACATTTTTGAGGACAGTCGGTTCCCTTCAGATACATTCACATAAAGACATCTGCGCCGCGTTTTCACTTGAAACGTGCAGCACTCATATTTATTCAATTGCATCATTGCCTTTTGAAGTTTAACCCAGCTGTATCGCCATTCTTGTCTTTCTGTCCCCAACTGTAAGACCTTTTGAAATTATAGTTAAGACATTTCTTATACCATTTAAGGTATTTAAAACATTTTATGGCCTTAAGTTTGATGCAACTAAATTGAAGAGTTTTTAAGGACCCATGGGAGCTCTGTATTTAAGGTAGCCCATCGGGCAGGGCGGTGATACATTTTGGTAGCCCGACTGGAAAACACAATAGCCCCGGGATGTTGGGCTAGCGATTTTGCGAGCCCTGCATTAAATGTGAAAAAATGTTTACTGACATTCTATTAATTAAATTCACATAATGACAACTGTCTGTGGTCTTCCAGTAGTTTACATTACACACAGTTTAGCATTATTTAGCATTTAGCATTATTTTTTATTATAAATAAAAAAATTATGGCTTCATCTCCCAAATCATTTTTTTTTTGTATTGCATCTCATAATGAAATTGGATGATCTAATTTATTTTCCTTTAATTATTTTCTTTGAATTTGATTTCTTTGAATGTGTGCAAAGGATTGTGGGTTATCGAAGGATAAGCTTGCTGCATCTTTCAAAATACGCTGAATGAAAGATGCAAAGTAAAGGCTGCCTTTCAAGCATCCTTCAAATTGACATAGCCTTCGATGGAACTTGATGGCTTGGCAGCATTTGCAGCCTTACTAGGATGCAGCCTTTGAATTTAGCAGAATTTGAACCCGTTGCCTTCAGTTTCCTCTGTTCATTGTCAGCTCGTTTAAACTGTTGTCTTTGTTTAAACCTTCCTCAGTTGATTTCCTCTGTTTTGTTCCACTGGATTAGAAAAAGAAAAGAACTATATAACTCATTTTTTGTTTTGTATTGCATGATCATTTCTGAGGTCAGTTTACCTCGCCACTGCAGTTAAGGCCATTTAATCTGGTTCAACTAGCTTCAGCAAGGAGCCTTTAGCTTCTTGTATCATGCTAGCTTCAGTAGTGTGCAACAGAGAATTCCGTGTTGAATTCAAATGGGTCAAGCGATCACTCGCTGTGTTCATCACTGAATGGAGCAGCTGGTTTTGCTGATTGACCTACTACTTGACCTGCCCACCGGGTAGGTCCTAGTGCTCCCGATGCCCAGTCCATACCATTCATTCTAACCGGCATGCAACTTTGTTCAAGTTTACATGTGCTTGTATTTGCTTCATTGTCTAAACCAAGTATTCCAAAAAACATAAACAGCATTATATATGTGTGTATATATATATATATATATATGTAACCACAATAATGGAGAAGACTGCTGACTTGGCAATGATCCAGAAGACGAACATTGACGCCCTCCACAAAGAGGGTAAGTCACAGAGGGTCATTACTGAAAGGTGTGGCTGTTTACAGAGTGCTGTATCAAAGCATATTAAATGCAAAGTTGACTGGAAGGAATAATTTGGGTAGGAAAAGGTGCACAAGCAACAGGGATGACTGCAAGCTTGAGAATACTGTCAAGCAAATCTGATTCAAACACTTGTGAGAGCTTCACAATGAGTGGACTGAAGCTGAAGCTCAGGAAAAGGGCTACCAAGCCACTTCTGAAACGGAAACAACGTCAGAAGCATCTTACCTGGGCTGTGGAGAAAAAGAACTGGACTGTTGCTCAGTGGTCCAAAGTCCTCTTTTTAGATGAAAGTAAATTTTGCATTTCATTTGGAAATCAAGGTCCCAGAGTCTGGAGGAAGAGTGGAGAGGCACCGAATCCATGTTCCTTGAAGTCCAATGTGAAGTTTCCACAGTCTGTGATTGATTTGAGGTGCAATGTCATCTGCTGGTGTTGGTCCACTGTGTTTTCTGAAGTCCACAGTCAACGCAGCCATCTACCAGGAAATTTTAGAGCACTTCATGCTTCCTTCGGCTGACAAGCTTTATGGAGATGCTGATTTCATTTTCCAGCAGGACTTGGCACCTGCCCACACTGCCAAAAGCACCAAAAGCTGGTTCAATGACCATAGTGTTACTGTGCTTGATTGGCCAGCAAACATACTTTCCAGAAGGCCAACAATTCACTAAAAATGTTTTTTTTATTGGTCTTATGAAGTATTCTAATTTGTTGAGATAGTGAATTGGTGGGGTTTTGTTAAATGTGAGCCTAAATCATCACAATTAAAAGAACCAAAGACTTAAACTACTTCAGTCTGTGTGCATTGAATTTATTTAATACAATAGATAGTTTAAGACAATAATAGAGTTTCACAATTTGAGTTAAATTACTGAAATAAATGAACTTTTGCACAACATTCTAATTTATTGAGATGCACCTGTGTGTGTGTGTGTGTGTGTGTGTGTGTGTGTATATTGACCCTTTTCCTCTGAACATTAAAATTTCACCAAGGCATGAACCAACATTACATTTCAATGATCTCTTTGTGGAGATGGAAGGCACAGAGAATTCACCAATGAGGCAGTACACAGTGTGGTGTTGTTTGCAATAAGAATACAGTTCAAAGTCCAAAGCAAGCATAAACACAACATCACTAGTGTAACCAATCCAAAGAGCCTTCAGGGTGAAACAGGAGTGGTTCCCCGACTCAGAAACTCAGCACAGCAAATGAATAAAAAAGAAGGAAAACTGTGTACAAACAAATAAAAACTAAGTTTCTTCAGTCCAGACATTCAACTTTTCATTTACAAAGTCCATACAACAAAACATAACACTTAGATTGATATGTACGTACTGTAATATTCCTCAAAGTAGGGCAAAAATAGCAAGTGACATGAACTCATGGCTCCTGCTACAGCAAATGGTTACCATTTAGACACACGCTTCCCTAAGCACTTCCCCTTAACACCTTAACAGCGCAAATGTTTGGTGTTTTAAGAACAAAGCCTTTTTGATTATGACATGCAGCAAGGCAAGACTTCATCAGACCTTTGCACGCTAATAAGACTTTTATCCAAACAACGCAGAATTACTGCAGCAAAAGTAACCGCAGACTTCATATTGATCCTGAAGATCCTGTTTTCACAAAATCCAACATCACCGACTTGCCCTGGCCAGCTCAGTCACCTGGCTTGAATATTATCAAACCACTGTGGGCAGTGGTTTGGAGATAAGAGTAAGAAGATGATTCACTCCTCCAACATCTCTGGTGTTTTGATATAAAACATTCATCTGGAGACAACTGACAAGTTTTATGAATTTATTCAAAAAGGTTGGAATTCTGCATTAAAGGCAAAAAATACTTAATTAAGAAGTACTGCATATTTCTCAGGTGTTCATATTATTTTGTCCAACCCTTCGGCAGGATCGTATACCACAACACGATATGATTATCACGGTATAGCAAATCATGCTTAATTTAACCCCACCCTAGTGTATGATATACATTGATTTTGAGATTCTGCACAGATGTCTTGTCACTGTTTGTTGGCCACACATGCAAGGGTTAAAGCAGTGTACACATTTTCGAACTCTTCCTAATCAAACATCTGATTAGCTAGTTATTAGTGTCTCCAAGACCTAAAAAGGATGGGTCAGAATAGGGAGACATCCAAAATGTCAAACTCATTTTCACTGAGGGCCACTTCAACATTATGGCTGCCATCAAAGGGCCGGTTGTAACTGTGACTGTCTCTTTATTTTATTATTAGCTACTTATTAAAGTTACAAATATTGTATTTATGCATTTGCATAGATTTAAAAATATATGTTATTACTCTGTGTAATTTTAACATAAATCCTTTTAATTTATCAGGTTAAGAAACAAATAATTGTGCGCTGCTAAAAATGTGTGACAGATATGGGATTTAAAAAAAACAAATGAGCCCGGTCTCATGAAAATGCATATCAATAGCACGATTTTCAGTTTTCTATTTTTCCAGTAAACCACTCGTGCCTTCAAGCCAAATAGCTTGCTGAATTAAAAAAAAAAAAATTTGTGGCATCTGTACGTGACTACTGTTATCTCCGCCATCTCTGATGAAATCGGCTGTTTTCTCTGCATTAGAGCGGTTTTGAACTAACTGTTTGAATGCATTCGCTTTCTGGATCCTTAAACATTCCAGGAGTTTACCGGCTGATCTGATCGCAAAAAACTGCTTCTTTTCATTTTTATAATGTATTGTTTTCGTTAAAATTTACTGATTGAAATTAGTAATTATTTTACTACTCTGCGCTAGGATGACCACCTGGCTATAGATCTGTTTCAGGACAGTAGATGTGATTTTACCGGACAATGCGGGACACGTGCGAGACAGATAGGTACATTTATTACTGCTTTGTAAATACTGATTTACATTCATTGGCTTATGCGCCAATTTATGTTTCTGCCGGTGGATGCCCACACTCCAGGTTATGCTTATGGCAACATTAAATTCAGGAGAGAAGATCATTTTTGAGCGCACACATGTAATGTCTGACCGATAGAGAGCGCGTCCATTTTATGTGAGAGTGAATGAATGGGAATCCACCTGTGAGCGGAGAGATTTACGCTCTGGACATTTATCATTAAAATAACTCCGTAGAAAAAGGAGAAGAAAGTCGTGTCTGAAAGCTTCCATCGATTTTAAATTGTATTATTTTTTTTAATTCGATAAATGAATGGAGAATATCGTGTTTTTCCATCGGTGGTGCTCGAGCACTTGATGAGGTCCGCTTTATTCCTTTGAGCCGTCCATGCAGTCGTCATCAACGGAAAAATCCCACACCCCTAATCCTAACCATTGCGTATCATATGCACACCAAAGTTCATTTCTGCATGTAAATAGAACGCCAAATAGAAACAGAAACTTGTGGTATTAATACGCACTTTCATAATTTACAATATAAAGCAACATAGATTTTTTTCATTTTAAGACAATCATGTGCTCTCGCGGGCCACATAAAATGATGTGTCGGGTCGGAATAGGCCCGCGGGCCTTGAGTTTGACACACGTGGTGTAGAAGGAAGTACTGTGGAAGAAGTGGGCTGGGAACACAGGAGGCTGAACTCTGAATGGTAGCCTTCCAGGAACAGGTCTGGCCACCTCCATTTTACAACCTGTAGTGACCACAGACAGTGAAAGAGAGATGTTGAAGATGCAAAGAGAAAACAGGCTGGTTTTAGTGCATGCTCTGTGGACAACTGTTTGAAGAATTAGGTTATGTCCGCTACAGAGAAATGGAATATACTGATCTGCAGCATCTGCCACGGGAGCCCTTTCCGCAAAGATGGTGTTATTTTTCTCGAAACAAGCATAGAAATGATTGAGTTTAGGAGATGGAAAGCAGTACCTGTTTTGCTATTCCAAAATAAAAGCAGATGTCTGTGCGAAAATGGCCATTAATCCATGGTGTCTGGTTGAGGTAGATGCATATTGTTTTGGTTGGCACTAAATGATCAATGCCAATAATCAAAATGGAGAAATAGCACAGACACTGGAAAAGGATAAATTCTTAGCTTGCCTGTGCTTGCACACGGTATCAAATGGAGTATACTTTTGAAAGGTGTATTTTGAAAGTAATTAGGCTTGCCACTACACCAAATTGTTCTGAAAACAATTGTACAAAACCTTACAGATTCATAATATTCTTTATTACCGCATAACACTCACATATTATTCATGCTATAAAGCAAATCCCATCCGCTTGATTTTATTTTATATCATCAACAAATGTAAACTGTACTGTCAGCCAGCTCTAAACAGCTAAATGTGAACAATTAGGCATTATAACATCATAAAACGTTGTAAAGCTGCTTTGAAACAAAGTGTATTCTGAAAAGTGCGATGCAAATAAATTGACGACTAAAAGGGCAATAATTTGTCTAAATTGGGATTTTAAATTCCAGTTAAACAGAAAATAAGCAAAGTTTTAAGATTTTGAGCAACATTTTAAAGCGTACAGTTACTTAAGGTTTATTTCTTGGACTGTTTAAGGCCACTAACCAAATGTAAACACATTTGTGACATTGGTAACCCATTTGTATAGAAGGTGTGGTTTGTTTGCTTCCACTAAAGCACACAAGATGTCTCTGAAATTCCACTTTTGACAAATAAATTTAGGCTAATAATGTGTATAGAAAATAGAAGCATTTTCAGTAGTTGCCTCAACTTTTTTGTCTCTTTTTGGACCTTCCTTAATGATTCATTTGGACCAGCCACAACCTCACAAAATGGACTTCAGAAATGAGATGAGTTTCACTTTGCAGAGAATTCGCAAAATCCAGCCTGGGGAAGTTATTACAGTCACACTGTTTCCTTTGTCCTTCTACAATAACGTTGTGGTGGCACAAAGAAGCTCTGTAAGAAACACTAGAATTCAGATTCTCTTGTGTTGTGTGGTACAGTAGCGGCTTTGTCTCGCTGCACTGGGTTCAAACCTGACGACCTCCTGAGGAAGCACTGCTCTGAAATCTATGAATCTCTAGATCTGTTAACATATAAGTTTTTATGAAAAATATACAGAATCATAAAAACTGCTCATCTATGAATTTATTACACATGGCAAAGTTTCCATAATTCTCATGTTTATTACAGAGCTTGTGGATCTTTTGTCCAAGAAAAGTGATCGGTAATGCCATGAACAGGTTTTTTCTTTTTTTTTCTTATGTGGACTTTGTGAGAGAATCTGTAGCACTTGTTGCCTGCGCAGCAGGGGCTGGGGGTGGGGGGTGTTGGGGTAGGTGATGACAATGATCTTACTGTGAAATGTCAGATAACTCCCGATGTTTCTGTGCAGGACTGGGGGAGGCGGACCTCAACCAGAACAATGGGTGCTCCAGCAAGAGTCCAGTGGTGACTGACTCCATGAACGCAGCAGTAGATCACAGCAGCTGGAACCATCCGAGCACAGCCGACCCTAATGCCTCAGGGCTCCGCCCCCACTTGGTCCGCCTCTTTTCTCGAGATGCCCCAGGTCGCGAGGACAACACCTTCAAAGACCGCCCCTCGGAGTCTGATGAGCTGCAGACCATCCAGGAGCACGGCGGAGCTGGCTCAGAGTGCGATTCTGAGTGTGCAGAGTAGGACCTAAAGTAGATTTGCTCTTTGCCCTCTCTTTCCTCACACCTATTTTGGAAACAAAAAAATAGAAAGCACCGCTGCAGAGATTAAAGCTAACACTTAGCATGGCATCTGCAAGCTCTTCGCAGTCAACATTCAGGCTGGGTCGCAGTAAGAAGAATCCTACTGTTATGGATCAGATCGGAAAGTTCTTTGGAGGGGATAAAAAGAAGAAGGGAAAGGTGAGGATTGAGCAGGCATTCAGAGTTCTCCACATGAGCCTTTACTACTGTTCTATTTGCGTGAATTTATCTTGACCTGAAATTATTGTTTGATTCCGAGATCACCACCAGTAAATGAGTTGCGTGTGATTTTTCTTTTTTTATTGACTTTTATCTCTTTATCTCTTAAGTTTATTACACATTGCTGTCATATAGTATCCAGTATTGAATAAAGCTGCAATTTGTTATAGGATTTTACTGTGATTCAGGGATTCAGCACACAGTGTGATGTTTATAAACAACATAACTTTTAGCTTTTATAAAATGTTTAAATGTATTCGAAATGCCTGTGTAACAAAATTAAGTGTTTTTATGACTTTTCACTGACAGCAACTGCAACGTTGAAAAGTTTGGTAGTAATCAGAAAAGATGGTACATATAGCATATTGTACAAGGAGTGGTACTATGTCTCAATCTGGATGTTTATGTTGGCAAAGAGAATTTTCACATATCTATGACATTTTCTTATACAGTATGTGACCGATAAATATTTTATATTTTATAGCCATTTTCAACATCATGGTGTTAAGGGAGCACCTCAGGGTTTTTCATGGTACAGACGGAGGCCATTACTGATCAGGGGTGCGTTTCCCAAAATCAACTATGGTCGCAAGTTCCGTCGTTACCAATAGAGTTCAGTGGAACTAACGACCATAGTTAGCTAACAATGCTTTTGGGAAACGCACCCCAGTTTGGTTTCTAAAATGAATTTGCGTGGTTTTGGAAATTATATTTAATGTTTGTTATGCTTGTGAAATTATGCAATTTCTAGAGCCTTAACTTTTAAGAAAAGAGGGAGATAAATATTTTTGTTCTAAAATCAAGATATTTAAGCTGTTAGGTGACACACACCAAAGTTGGGAAACTCTTTTGCTTTGTGGGAAAATGTGAAATGAGATCTCGATTATGTAAGTTTCTATTTGTGACCTTATATTTAAAGTGCCATATGATGGTTAAAATGTAACGTTTCAGAATTACTGACTTGTGCAGTGTGTAACATTTTGATTAACTAGTTTTAATATAGCTAAAAGTTTTGTGGGGAAAATAATGTTAAATAATGTGACAAAGAGATTGAGATGTCATAGTTCCAGTTGTATAATAATTGTGTTGCTGCTTTAACCAGATTTTTCAAACATGCCTCAGGTTAACTCATCTCTCTTATGTAACCATGTGATCTTTTAAGTGTTAGTGCCTCACTAGTAACCCCTATAGATTTGTGTCCCATTTGTAACAACAACAGCTTGTGTAACCTACATATTCTGGAACAACCCTGAAGATGTTCCTTAGCCTGATCCTGTCCTGAGCTTTTTGACATTTGCTTAATTAAAATGTATGTAACATGAACATTGGCTTTTTTGTTTATTTGTTTTGAAATAGTGAGGCAATTGTGCTCTTTAAAAAGATTTTGTTGCTATGGGCGTCTTTTTTTTTTTTTTGAATTGGTGTGGTCACAATGTGAATTTTAAATTGCCAACGTAAAGGGTTGACCAAGTCTGGTCAAATTTATATGCATAAGCAAGATTGAGCAGTTGTTTAAAATTATTAATGAAAATAGTTTGTTTTAAATAATATTAATATTCTTTGTAATATTAAAAGATCCTATGATTATTTTGTACTGACAGGAATCTGTTAATATTTGAATACAGAACATAAATTTTAACATTAGTTAATAAACCAATACGGATATGAAAACAACACTATAGGTTCAGTTTATTATTCACAGGCAGCCTTTCCTTGCTGCAAGTGTTGGGCAATATAGTTTAAAAAAAACAACATTATTATTAATTATTACTAATTATTACTGTTTAATGAAGATTTATAATTATATAAATATTTAGATTATGAATTTGCTCTGACATTTTTTATAAGGTGGTTTCTTCAGAAAATCCTTAATTTTGAAACTTCTAGGCCCGGTTTCACAGACAGGGCTTAGCTTAAGCCAGAACTAGGCCTTAGTTAAATTAAGGTTTTTAAGCAGCTTTTATAAAAATGCCTTTGAAGAAAACGTTACAGGTGTGCATCTTGAGACACAACAAAGGCGCTGACATATTTTAAGATATGTCAGAGCAAGATATTTTCAGTTGAGACAGCTCTAAGCCTTGTCTGTGAAACCGGAGGCCGGAGGAGATTCAAAATTGTTAATGCAAGAAATGAAATACAGTGGAAAAAACGTTATGCAATGCTTCACCTTACTAACAAGCAAAACAACTAACAGTATACTTTCTGCAGTCCCCCAGGAGCAATATGTGGTAACTGCTCAGCAATACAGTGAAGGAAGGGGATTTCAGTTTATAGATTGATCCAATGCCGCAGCGAGGCAACCGTTTAATCATTTCATCAAGATGAAACAGAATGCAAGGGGGAATAAACAATGCAAGGGGAAGATGTGTTGAATCTGTGAGAGGAAACTGAGCATGATGCCACTGAGGTACAAGGCTTCATAAAACAAAACAGGATGGCTCCAAAGCAGAACATTTGTTCACAGTGGCCACCTTCTGTTCCTAAACTAATGCTAGTATTCATAAAATGTGAAAGTCTCAGGTCCCATATCTCACTCAGTCACAGATGGTGATGAGTCCAGCCCTTTAGAGGGTTCCTATGGTGTTCCTCCCATCTCTCCTTGGCCATCATCCTCCTCTCAGCCCTAAGGCTAAACCCAATGTCAGATCTGCAAGATAGGAAGCTGTCAAGTTAGACATTTTTTTTTGCTTAGCATGTATGTACAAGAACAACACTATAAGAAATACATATTCACAGAGGCATTTTTTTTCCTTTGAAATCAAGCAGAAAATCCAAATAGTTGTAATATCTAAAAATTCTGGAGACTGCGAGCCTATGTATTATTTTTAATTTGCTGATACAGTACCTCATATTTTATAATATAGGAAGTTTCCCCCACCCCTATCATTGATCATTGAGTCAGGAATTGTAGGCTGACTGGCAGGCTAAGTTCATGGAGGTTGAGACTGTAGTAAAGCCAGCAATAGAGGTCTGGCTTATTGGTGAGTGCCTGCATAACAATCTTGCTAGTTGTTTAGGTCTCTGTTGTGGTTTTGGCTCATCCTGGCATGAACTGTTTGTGGCCTTTGCTGACCACCTGCAACGAGTGATTGTCTGGTCATAGAGATTGCTGGCTGGGAAGGGCTGTGTTATGGTCTTTGCTGTATGCGAGTAAACCATCTGACCTGTGGCCTGTAGCATGAAGCAAGATGAACAAACTCGGAGTTTCAGAGTAGGTTTAGAATTGACAAAGCCAAACAAATCCAACCTAGTTTAGATCAGGATCAGCAGGCTCACAAAGCTCGATATATAAACACTCTGTCAACTCAGAGTTCGAACCAGAGTTTGTGATTAACTCTGGAGTGCGTGCTGATGCCTGAAACTAACGTGTGCAGCAAACAGCCAATCACACGGAACGTGAGAGCATCAGCAAAGCGTCCGCTGGATTCACTTCTCGCGAGAGTCAGCGCAATTCACTTTTCTGCTGAAGATTAAGAGATGTCGTTATTAAAAATCAATTTAAATGAATTTACAAGGCAGGAATTAACACTTCTGTTGCAGCAAAAGTTTGAGAAGGCAGCAGAAAGAAAATATATGACTATGCAAAAGAATAAACTGAATTTAATTATTTATATAGTTTCACACAGAGCTCAAAAGGAAAAGTTTAGTCATTTTAAAAGTTAGATATATTAAAGCTTATCTATATTTAATTTGATTTAAATGCAAAGCTTAAAATCAAATGCCACTTCATATAATATGAATATATTATATGAATTACAAATAATTATAATTAATATAATATTAACATAATAAATAAGTAGCCACAAAAGTCGGGCAATTTTGTCTCTAAAATTCTAACTGCTTTAATTTGGAGCAAGAGATACAGGGGAGTGGCTTCATTGCATCAGATGTATGTCACTTTGCTCATCGCTGATTGGTCCAGTTTGGGTTTGTGATCCCTAATTCAGAATAAAACCTGCTCCGGAGCAGGGTAGCTGTGTAATGTAAGTTACCATGGTGATGACATTACGCTCAAAACCAACCCATCTTCTTGAGCCCAACAACTCAGAGTTTGCTCAAACTAAACGCGAGCTTACCTGGGTAAAAACCCGAAACCGGCTTCGTGCTACAGGCCACAGGATACAGTCTGGATCAAGGTGACTATGGTAACCTCGGGATAGGTCTGAGGATGAGTGATCAAGTCAGACCGAGACCAATATGAGTGTAAATGCCATTCACCATTTATGTGGAGTGTTTTTCAGAACTGCATTAAAAATGTTTATAACATGGGTCTGGGTTGCACTGTTGCCTCAAAGCAAGAAGGTCCCTGGTTTGAGTCCCAGCTGAGCCAGTGGGCCTTATTCTCACCATGTTGGCAAAGGTTTCTTTCAGGTGCTCGGATTTTCCCTACAATCCAAATTGTCTGTAGATGTGTGTGTGTGTGTGTGTGTGAGCCCTGTGATGGACTGGGTGTCCCCCGCCTGTGGCCCGAGTCGCTGGGATAGGCTTCAGCATTCACGTGGCCCTACAGAGGATAAGCAGTTTGGGCTATGGATGGATATAAAGGCCTGTTCACACCAGTGTCTATTAATGCATCTGTTTATACCAACATGAGCATCAGTCACTGTGACAGTTTGTTTTTAAATCTCTTTTCCATTACACTGTGAAGAAAACTGGCCAACCAGTAGGTTTCATTTGTTTGGTCATATGCCCAGAGCCGCTGCTGTTAAAAACATACAGTACATAAAACCATGAGTCATGAACAGATTGTGCTAAGAGATAATGAATAGCAGAGGAAAAACCTGTTTCTGTGTCCAAAATAGGATACTGTATAGTAGGTTCTACGTTTAGTTTGAAACTTGCAACTGTTAAAAAAGTCAGTATTCAGTATAGTATGAATATGTGCAGTATGAATGAAATTTGGATCTGCCTTGCTCTCATTTTCATGTGATCTACAGCATCACGTGCTTCACTGCCATTCACAAATCCTCTCCCGTGGCCTCATGGGATAGTGAAGTGTCCATCGGTTGCACACTTCAGAAGTAATCTGGGTACTTTTTACCTACTGTTTTACTATGCGGGGTTGGTGTTTGGTGTCGTTTGTGAATACAAAACAGTGAATACAAAAATCTGACTTTCTTTCTTCTTTGTGACAAGCAGGTGTCAAAAATAAAAAAGTTATGTAGCATTTTTTGTCCCAGAGTAACCAGGGTATTTCTGCTTTACTAAAAGCACCATCTACTGTAACAGAGTGAATCAACATATTCATTCAGCTCTTCTGCTGTTTTTTTATGCATTGGTCTGAACAGAAAAATTGCACGCAAATGTCTTAAGACCCTCAAAAAATACTGTACTCTCATCTTTCCACAAACCCTAACCCCCAACATAACAGGGTACCAGCCAAAAAAAAAAACATTACAATATTAACATATGAACATGTTCCACAAAGTCTGACAACGTGTGTAAGATTGTGTCTTTATTTTGAACAATATATCTATATGTTAACACAACGGAATATCAGGGATCTATTATCTGCCTCAGTCCTCACTAGTTTGTCTGGCCAGTAAAAGATGTGAAAGCTGTATTGGCTTATGTACAGAGCTAAACCTAGTACACTGAATGACTACAATAAATCAGTAACCAGCATTCTTCATACATAAATTATAGAGAGAGAGAGACAGAGAATATGCTTGTTACTGAATCATTGTAGTTATTTTTGGAGAAATGTAAAAACAATTGGCTTTATACTCTCTGTATCTGTATTTGGATACAACCAAATGTGGGCGGGACTTAAACCAGAAGTTTCGCTAAAGTACATGAAAAGCCCATTTAATTTTTTTTCTTTCCCCTTTATAGCTTACATTTAGCAAATATGCCTTGCATAATTTAAAACATTTTTTATACTTGTTTAGTTCAAAATTTCTGTAAGTTCTGTTAATAATTAACACAATAATATCAAAGGAAAAAAGTTCTTTAGTACAGTATTTGTCTGTGTGGACTGTGGATAGCTCTTGCTCATCACTATATTACTGCTATTAAAAACTACTCCTATTAGAAAGTACAAAAACCAATAGAACCCATTATAATCAGTGATACTGTCTACAGCAAACACGGTGTGGCTCAACAAATCACTGGCTACAAACAGAGAGCAAAACATCTACAAAAAAAATAAAAAACCCCACCACACTTTTTTTTCTTTTTTTTTGTGATGTACATCACAACATGGAAGAAAAGATCTGCCACTACTTCAGTTTCATCCCAACTTTAAACTCAGTGCCTGCAGGTGACCTAAGACTGACCTGAGGAACGTTTTCCCTGCAAACAGTTCAGCAGTTAATATGTGTGTCCTGTATTCCTGACCACTAAACCAGCAATTGCCCATCATTCATGAATTAACCATCTTTGAGTCAGTTCTTTCTTTTCAGTGAATTGGCTGAACAGTTGCAAAGCAATCTGAATCAGTTCACACTCATTCGAACCGCTTTCTCACCGAATCAACTGTTTTTATATTGTTAAGAATTCTTCATAATTCTTCATTCTTCACACACATTACCCATACTTTTCCGGATGAGGTATGTAGGTCATTTTTCAATTTTGGTAAACGAGAGGCAGGTAAAAATGCTTGTTCTTTTTTTAGATAAAATTGTTGCTATGTACCTATTTACATTTAGTATACTTTTCAATATTCAGCAAAGGTTTAGGACATTTTGATTTGAATTCCTTTTAATCAAATACCTGTGCTTATGCTTACGCACAGTTACTTATGTTACTTACCACTATTTCCCCCGAGTGGAGACAGTAACACCACAGACAAATTAGCACAATTCCAGATGTTAAATAAAATCTATAGGCCAATTTGCAATATAATTTTTATTTAAAAATGTTGCTGCAATTACATCCTTTTCTACCTTTTTGATCTGTGGTGGGAACATGCAGATTTTGTTACTCATTAAACCTCTTAAACTCAAATATGTATTTTAAAACAACATTGTCACTATTAATAATGCACAAATAGTTTTCACCCCACAGAATACAAACATGCAAACATTTGATGATTTATTGATATTTAAAGATTATTTCAAGTAGGAGGGACACCCCTTGCCACCACAAATGAAGAATGACCCATTTGGCTTCGGGCACATCTGTATTTCCAAGATTTATAGTGTCAGTTCTTGTCCAACTTCCTTCAGGATCAAATGTGTCAAATCAACAGAGAATGGTAGAAGTTTCATTTTAAGATTGTTCTGGGAACCAAAAATTGTTAGCTGGGTTATCCATAAAAAACCTACGGTTTTCTTTTAAACATACTGGTGGTAGGCTATTTTGTTTTCTGTAGATAAATAGGCTACATTCATTATTTATTCATTTTAGCATGGTGTGTAAGTGGAGGCTAACAGCTGCTTAATGACAAATTTGAAAGTTCAGTGTGACTGACACTACACTGAAAAAAATGGTACTACATTTTTTTTAAGGTAAGTGGTTGCAAACAATTTATTTTAGCTACATTTAAATAAAAAAATAATGTTGAAAGTTAGTCAACTAAATTTGTTTATTTAAATGTAGCTAAAATAAACTGATTGCAACCGCTCACCTTAAAAACAACGTAGTAAATTCAATGAATCATTTTTTTCAGTGTAGGAGACAAAATGTGCAGCCTAATCGTAATTTGTTACTCTTCGAATTATTTACATGTAGCGACTAATGAATCTGAAGTCTCACACAAAGAAAACTGCTTACTTCTGTGATGCAAAATAAAGTGGTTACCACGGTTACCACACCACACCAAAGACATTTGTCAGGTTTTTCTCCTTAGAACACTCTTATGTGTAAAACGTGTAAAATTGATTACGCTTCTCATTTCAAGCCTCCGTTGCATAATGGAAGAACTAGAAATGGAAGCTTGAACCATTGATATATGCAGACGAATACAGTTATGAAATAAAGAGGGAGGGACGTGAAGGATTTATTAGAATATGCAATCTTCCCTACTACATAAGTGGGAAAAAAAACAGTAGGTGAAATGTGAAATGCAGTATGTCAAAAAATGTACAGTATTCATAATACTGTAGACACACTTTTTCATCAGCTTTGGAAGTATTTTCCCTATTCATTGTTCCCACTTTCCTTTGAAAAGTTTGGACCAAACATTTTAGTCTGAAGATACTGTTGTGATGGAATGTTTAATGATCAAAAATGTCGTCTCTTCAACACAGGGGTCTTTTCGTGGTGGTTTGTCTGCATCACCTCAAAGATCGAGCGCATCTCCTCGTCGCCGTCCAGATGAGAATGCTGTCGTGCACTTTTTCAGAACCATTGTTCGTATCTCTCTTTCCTCCTTTTTCCCTGTCTCTCACACCACACCATTGAAAGATAGAATGAATATTCTTTTATGGATGATTTTCATTGCATTTTCTCTCCCCCCCCCCCAATTAGGTTTCTCCCTCTACCCCCAAATCTAGGGTAAGTCTCAAAATTCTGAGGTTGACAGCTGTTCCCTTTCAAGAAGTTTGTTAACATTATGCTTTAGGTGATCTATATAGATTTGATTTGAATTCACATTTTTATTTTACTCAGTTATCATGGAAACAGCAAATTTCCATTACCCCAGTCCCATACATAATAGGCTATATATTTTAGTATTTTATTAGTAATCAGTAGCTTTGTTACTTTGAATTGATCTGTCATTTTTCATTATCATCAATTTGCTTTATGTCAGCAGCTGTTGTTTTGTTTTGTTTTATAACTCAATAACTCTACAATTCACTTCTGCTACACTGGCAAAATGATTTTGGAGATATGAAAAACCTCAGTATCCACAACAACACTATATGGTTTATTAACAGAGAGACCAGAAATCACAGAGCTCCACCAAAGGCCAAAAGGGACGTGGAGACACCTTAACCCGGATCTTCAAAATGGTAACAAGATTTTTTTTTTTTCATCGTTAATTAACATGTAACATCGTCAGTCAATTTAAGTTTGTGTTTATTGTCTCTTTTTCAGGGAGGGAGCCAGTCTGCTTCATCTACCAAGCGTTGAAACCTCAATACCTTTTTCCTATTAAAAAATAAAGAGGAAAACGAATGGAAAAAAGTTCTTTTTTAAATTTTGTTTTCTAATACAGTAACATTGACTTGAAAAAGCTTTTGCATTGATATGTTACAACACAATCTGTGTCTTCTGAATTATTCCTGTTCGGTCTCGTCAAACTTGTATTGACATAGTTGTGTATAATCTTTGATCATTGAAATGGTTTCGTCTTGTCTCTGTAGTGTCAATACTCACCTTCACACAGCTTAAGTGTAACCAGTACCTCTCTTAGCATATTGTGTACTAACCTCAAATGTGTTTTCTACACCTTTTACATGTTGATGAACAGTCTTCTCTGTACAGTGTGATGGGGTTTGCAAGGAGGTGGTCTGTGTGCCAAAATGCATAACTTATATTCTGACATCCACAATGTAGATTCTACTTCCAACCACAAACTGTTTTTTTTAAACGTGTGTTTGGTTCCAGAGATTTCTAATGAATTTGGTAACCATAGATTACTGCGCTTAATTTGAATATGACTGATTCTGTGCCCTTTGCTCATCATAGTTTGAGACTTCATTTCTATTCATACAAAAACAACTGGAAAAAGGGTTCTTATTTAAACTAAAGAATATTTGATGTCTTCTGTGTTTGTTACACCTAATTAAAAAGAGTGAAACGTTTTTTTGTGGTTCTTTTTATGCCTATTTAGCATTTTAGCTATGTAGAATCAGTTTAGCAAATGTTACAAAATCAAATGTGTAAGTGGACTTCTTAAATGAGGATGCTGGGTTTCAGTATAAATGAATTTTATGTTCATGTTAAAATCATATGGCACTTTGTACTTCACACTTTGGACTTGCTGTTGGTAACGTGCTACCAATATAAAGTTATAATTCAATTATTTAATCATTTAAACTGCTTATGCTACAATTCAACAGTAGGGAACATGTTTTGTATATGTTTGTACAGGGCGTCTACAAGTAGTCACCTTCTTTTTGTACCATCACTCAATAACTGCTTGATCACCACTGCAGAAGTATTAACGATGCAGTGATTGAAAAAATAGTTATCACTCACTGATCAAGAGGACATTCAATTTTGAAAAAAGAAAAAAAGAAAGATAAGCATTTAAAGAAGTTAAACATGGATGTCTCTGTGTCAGAAGCCATTATTGGTTCAATCAGGAATGAAAGCTAGAACAATTCATTCAGAATATATAGATTTCCTATAAAGAAGTGTGAGAGAAACCACAGACCTACTATAAGTACACATATAAAATATGTATTCAGTGTGTATATTCAGTGTTTCAGATTTCATGTAAACTCTAAACTACTCCATGCTGTCCCACTTAATCCATAAATAAACCCATATATGAAACCTATATATTCATATAAACATATTAAAAGCCTAGATTAAAGCTGCAGAAAAACAAAAATAATAAGTGAATGAAAGTGAGAAAGGATAAACATCGAAAAAAAACTACATTTATTCTTAAATATTTTTGCATATTACAAAAACGTTTGCCAAAATCGGATTATTCCTATAAAACTGATTTATGTGATATATCAAGCATTAAGTCAAATAAACAGTTCTATAGCTCTAGTATATTACATGTAATTATGCAGTCTTTTGACATACTGACAATGTCAGACAGTGTTAAATAGGTGTTTTACTTTTACCACAGGTAAGGATACAACTGAAAACTACAGAATGTCCATTCCGATACACAGTTACAATCTCTACTTTAGTAGTGACAAATATGGCTCCAAAATAAAAAAAGTAATGAAAAAAAAAAACCCTTTAAAAAATTTAACTTTCAAACACAAAAGTAAGTTCTGTCTCGACTGGTTTTCTAATGTAACAAGAAGTATACAAAATCATGTACATTCACATAAATAAATGTGTGATTTGTGCAATGTAAGTCACACTTGCTGGCAAGAATAAAAAGATAGCAATTGGCATTGCGAATATAAAATTAAGCAAATGTTACAGAAGTCAAATCGAGCTGAATGTGTGCTGCTGTCAGGTGTCTTATGGGAAGACTGTGGGGATGGGGCACTGCCAGTCGTCTGAAGACTCCTGCACCACCTCCACCAGATCCAGCCCTGACTGAGTCTCTTTGGCTTCCTGCGACGGTGCTTGCTGGGAATCTGACTCAGAATCGTGTTCCAACACCACTTCTACTTCCTGTGGTTTTGCTGTAAACAAATTAAGAAAAGGTTAACAGAAAGAGTACATTTTTGCTGATATTATTCATGGATAAAATGCTGGCAATTGAAACAGTCAAAAGCAACCAGAGAAAAAAAATAATATATGTAATAGTGTACAGTGCTGTGGAAACGTATTTGCCCATTTCTGGTCCTGCCACAGCATTTCATTGGGACTACAGTAAGTTTGGACTTTGATCATGTAATTTAAAAACTTACATTTTCATGTTTTTTGTATTCATGACTTATTTGTATGTATTGGATCATTTTCTTGCTGCATGACATAACTGTGCAGGCCCGAATCTAGCAAAGTCTACCAAAAAGTTTCACTTTTGATTCATTTGCCCATACGACATTGTTCCAGGGGTCGTATTCACACACACACACACACACACACACACACGCACACACAATTCTAAACGTAGGTACTTACTCTGAAGTTTAAGAGCTACTAATTTCACTCCTAATTTTAGGACCCCTAATTTAGACTAATTCATTAAAGCATTTTACATACATACAGCAAAAGCAACCCATGAGTTTTTGAAGGTAAAAAAGTGGAATATTCTGCAATGGCCAAGTCAATCTCCTGATCTCAACCCGACTGAGCAAGCATTTTACTTGCTGAAGACAAAAACTAAAGGCAGAAAGACCCACAAACAAATAACAACTGAAGTCAGCTGCAGTAAAGGCCTGGCAAAGCATCACAAAGGAGGAAACCCAGTCTTTGGTGATGTCCATGAGCTCCAGACTTAAGGCAGTCATTGCCTGCAAAGGATTCTCAACAAAATATTAAAAATGAACATTTTATTTATGATTATATTTATTTGTCCAATTACATTTGAGCCCCTGAAAATGGGGGGACTGTGTATAAAAATACTTGTAATTTCTAAGCATTTTATGTTATATTTTTGTTCAACCCCTTCAATTTAATCTTGATTGTTTTATTTTTAATTCTGTTCTGGTGGCATACAGAGCCAAAATTATGAAAATTGTGTCAGTGTCCAAATATATATGGACCTAACTGTGTATCTATACATACACACACACACACACACACACACACACACACACACACACACACACACACACACACACACACACATATACGTATGATGCTAGTTAAGATGATTAACTAAAGGAGCTCCACCTGTGTTGAATTGGTTGATTATCTGATCGTGCTCCTCCCAAACCTAGTAAATAATTGTTAATAATACAATATTTGTTGTCAGATGAAGTCTGAGCATTGAAATATACGCTACTAAGACTATTCAATAAATTCTGCTCCTTTTAATCATCATCACTTCGTCTCCTGCTTCTGCTCTTCACTGGCTTTGCTCAGTCAACTTCTTTGGCTGACAGAAGACTGTTAATAGAATTTTGGGTATTTTGGGTACCAGACAAGACTTGCTGTTAACAGGTTTTGGGTATTAGGCAGTTTTGCTGACTAGATGTTCTGTTACCAGAAAAAAAGGCTATTTTCTGACAGGATCTGGTGTCCGGGGCTGGATTATAATTATTTGGCATGGAGGCATGATCTAACATTTCCTAAACCCAAGACAGCTTAGAAGTCATCCAGTGGCAATCCACAAGGCAATGTATTAGAAAATAATAATGACACTGACTTTTTAAAAAGATATTGCATGAATAGCGAGGGTTTATACTTGCATTGTACTTATTATAGCTCCAGTGTTTTCAGTAACAGACTTCAGAGCTCCTGCATGCAGTTATCTTAAGTTTTTAGAGCTGTCAGTTCATTAAAACTAATTTTATTTTGGACAATACCAGCAACACTTGTGGAGTGGAACAATCAGATCGAACTGAAAAGAATAATACTGTTTATTTCACCAACGTATTTTGGCCATCAATCCTTAAACAGGGCTAAAAGATTGTAAACTGCAAGTGCAAAAGGACTCATTTAAATACAAAGACAAAATTCAGTCTTACAATTAATCAATAGGAAAGACAGATGGTATAGCTTTCCTCAATCACATATCCGATAAACAATTACACATCAGGCCAATAGCCTGTGTTCTTATTGAGAACTTCTAAGCAACATGCTGTGCAAAACAAAATAAAAGACACTGTGAAAAAGAATAGAGTAAAAGCTCTTTTCAGTTCTAGTTTCTGATTATTTTGACTTGGAAAAACTTTTACTGCAGCTAGGATCTCTTTGGAGAACTCTTTATGATAATATGAAAATCTTTATAAATGCAGGCCTGAAATTCTTCGGGATCATCCAGATGCTTCTTAGCAAACACGAGTCAAGCTTTTGTGTTTTAAATCCTGTTTTTGCTTTGCGTCTTTCAAAAGGTAGTGTCACATACAGAAAGCTGACCTTAGCCGAGATGAGACTGGTCTGAGGATCTTTGTCTGTTGCTCTGGGGTTCTTTGTGACTTAAAAATGAATAATTGTGTGCCTTGCTCTTAGAAATTTTGACAGTAAGGTTGCTTGGAGTTCAGCAAGTACTCTAAATCTTATCCATTTGTATAATATGGCTCTGATAAAGGTCCTAGAGCTGGCCTCGTAACCTCTTCCAGACTGTCAAGCTTACGCTTTTGTCAACAGTGTTTAGAAATGACCTTTCTCTGTGTCATAATGACAGAGACTTTACTGCATTGTTTTTTTAGGCAGTTGCCGAAGCAAACACCCCTTTTCCTCGTTTACAGAAGTATAATCCATCACTATCACTTTGCCATTTTGAAAGATAGAAAAATAACCAGATCAGCTGAGTAACTCTACTTTAGAAACATTACTATAGAATAAGGGGCTCTCATTAACCAAAGCAATCGATGAGTTAATTCTAATTAGGTTTCACCATTTTGGGTGAAAATATGCATGTACAATTCAAGAAGACCGAATTTGTTTCTCATGATCTTAAAACCCTCTGATGATCAGTAAACACAAGCTAATGAGCAACTGACAGAACTGAATGCTCCACACATACCAATCAGTTTGTTAGAGGACGGAAGATAACCGTGAGATCTCTTCATATGCAGCTTCATGTTGCTCTTTTGAGTGAAGCTAATAGTGCACACTTCACATCTGTAGGGCTTCTCGCCTGTGTGCTTGACCCTGTGCACCTGCAGAGCACTTTTCTGATTGAACGCTTTTTCACACAGCGGACACTTGAAGGGCCGCTCACCTGAAACCAAATAAACACGCCAATGAATCATTCAAAGGAGATACAACATCTGCATTATATCATACACTGACGTCTCAAGAAGAGCAATTCAAAAACATTTTGCTCTCAAAAAACTCAGTGAGGTTATATGGTGTTTATGGCTGTCAATTTAACATACTAATAAATGCATAATGGAGTCTTAAAATGCACTTTTTAAAAGTTGAAACTCATGTTAACTGTACACCATAAAAATTATGATGTCTATGACTTCAGCAAATATGGCTCTGATAAAGGTCCTAGAGCTGGCCTCGTAACCTCTTCCAGACTGTCAAGCTTACGCTTTTGTCAACAGTGTTTAGAAATGACCTTTCTCTGTGTCATAATGACAGAGACTTTACTGCATTGTTTTTTAGGCAGTTGCGAAGCAAACACCCCTTTTCCTCGTTTACAGAAGTATAATCCATCACTATCACTTTGCCATTTTGAAAGATAGAAAAATAACCAGATCAGCTGAGTAACTCTACTTTAGAAACATTACTATAGAATAAGGGGCTCTCATTAACCAAAGCAATCGATGAGTTAATTCTAATTAGGTTTCACCATTTTGGGTGAAAATATGCATGTACAATTCAAGAAGACCGAATTTGTTTCTCATGATCTTAAAACCCTCTGATGATCAGTAAACACAAGCTAATGAGCAACTGACAGAACTGAATGCTCCACACATACCAATCAGTTTGTTAGAGGACGGAAGATAACCGTGAGATCTCTTCATATGCAGCTTCATGTTGCTCTTTTGAGTGAAGCTAATAGTGCACACTTCACATCTGTAGGGCTTCTCGCCTGTGTGCTTGACCCTGTGCACCTGCAGAGCACTTTTCTGATTGAACGCTTTTTCACACAGCGGACACTTGAAGGGCCGCTCACCTGAAACCAAATAAACACGCCAATGAATCATTCAAAGGAGATACAACATCTGCATTATATCATACACTGACGTCTCAAGAAGAGCAATTCAAAAACATTTTGCTCTCAAAAAACTCAGTGAGGTTATATGGTGTTTATGGCTGTCAATTTAACATACTAATAAATGCATAATGGAGTCTTAAAATGCACTTTTTTAAAAAGTTGAAACTCATGTTAACTGTACACCATAAAAAATTATGATGTCTATGACTTCAGCAAATATTGATCTAATTTAAACTGTTAGTGTTTCACTGTACCGCCCGTGGTACACTTTGTGTATTACATTTTTAATTGACTGAAAGTCCCACTGTAAAGGTATATGGTGAACTACTGAGGAGACTTACAAATCACAACCGGCAGATAACAGTTTAGTGGCATCAATTGCTATGCTGTGCAGAAATTTCTATATGTGACTCTGGACCACAAAACCAGTCTTAAGTGTCAATTTGAGCTGAATAAATAAGCTTTCCATTGATGTATGGTTTGTTAGGATCGGACAATATTTGGCCGAGATACAACTATTTGAAAATCTGGAATCTGAGGGTGCAAAAAAATCAAAATATTTTAAATAAGAAGTTTTGATACATTTACGGTAAGACATTTACAACATATCTTCACGGAACATGATCTTTAAAATCATTAATATCCTACTGATTTTTGGCATACATTTTTTTTTTTATAATTTTGACCCATACAATGTAGTTTTGGCTATTGCTACAAATATACCCCAGCGACTTAAGACTGGTTTTGTGGTCCAGGGTCACACATGTGGCACAAAGACAGTACAGTAATTAACAAAGCAAGAGTGAAGGTTTGCTTTACCTGTGTGTGTGCGATTGTGTCTTTCTAACTGGCTGGGTTTGGCAAAGGCTTTGTCACAGGTAGGGCATTTGAACACTTTGGGTTTCTGAGAGTTCACTTTGGGTCCCTTCTTATGGACATACTCGTGCTCCTGAAAGAGAGATTTGCAAATGCAAATTTAACAGTTTTAGAAAGTTACAAAGTCCTAGAGGATCAAAATAAAATGTATAATCCCGTTTATAGGACAATTAATATCTAGGTAAAACCTTTTTGACTTGCTGTTGATTAACAGAAAATAATTTAGCATCAGTGTGTTCAAAAAAGGAAACAGTAATGTACTTCCAAATGGAATCACATGAATTAACTATTTAGATGAGCATTTGGTCAAAGTGTTACTTGTCTCATCTTGACACTGGGAGTGCAAAAAAGTGCAAAAGTGGCATAAATATCAATCAATATGTGCTGTAAACTCAGAGCCTTCAGCATTTCAATGAGGGATATTTTAAAGCGTGATTACTGATCACAAGTTAACTTTACATGGGAAAAAGTGATTGTTCAGCAGCTGTTAAGTGTTTATTCATGAGTTGCTGCTATGATTCCCATATAATTTACAGTCAGTTATAGTTCTGAATGTTGAATTTGATAAAGCAATGCCTGTGAATTGTTGGCTGCTGTTTGTTACTTATTGACATGAAATGGTGCGAAAAAGAAAAATAACATGACTCATGTTGCGACAATAATAGCAAGGAGGAAACTGAAGTGTTCTATGCATCCATCTGTTGAGTGGAAATTCTAGACACATGAATTTCTAGAAATTATGTACTGTATTTGGATATATGTTCAGATACCGATTCCTATTATTCACTGAATGAATACTATACTTTGATAAACAACAAAAGGAAAGTAAAAAAAAACCTTGCACCTAAGCACAACTGCGATGTTTTAAGCAGATTTCTCAGTTATTTTAGTGGAATACCTGCTTTAAACGAATTGCTATCATGCTATCAAAATGAAATGCTACGCATATCAATGTTCTGTGAAGTCCTATTCATGTTTACAACATGTGCTTTTCTTTTAAAACTGCATACAAACAGCAAAATTAAATTATTTAAAATGAATGATGATTAATTTTTCTTTAATTTTATTTTGTGCAGGCTACTTACTTGATTAATTTCTTTTTTGTTTTGTTTTTAATAGATAGATAGATAGATAAGTCAACTAAAGGTTATTGAGCAGAACAAATCACAACACGGCTATAAGAAAACAAAAGTCAAAATGGCCATTTGCTCCATCAGGTCAATAATTCAAATGTTGAAATGGAGATTTTAATGACTGGTCTGGAAGAGGTACTAGTGGCCCAACAATAAGGATGACTGGCCCAAGAACCTTCAACAATCATAGTTTGAACTGCAGATGCTAGTTGCGTCTTGATCTTTTCCAGTGGACATAACATGGACTGTGTGGCAGCCGCAGCACAGAGTACAGCTACTCAACACTATAAAGATGTGTATGAGGATGATACCTTGAGGTGTGTGGCTCTTTTGAAGGCTTTATTGCAGACACGACATACATGGCAGCGGTCCTTTCCATGAGCCTGTCTGCAGTGTCTTCTGAGAGCATTTGCTGTCAGCAGCACCTGATTGCAGTAGTAACACTGGTGCTTTTGCTGTGTCTCTGCTTCCTTCTCCTCCGCCTGGTTATCTATCATCTGTGTGCATAAATGACACACACATCTCAGCAAAATAAAAAGTAATAAATGACAGATTGTCTCTCAAAAAAACTGCTGAGAAAGGTAGACATCAGCTCCACTTGAATAAACACTGTTCAAGATATTTTGCTGCTCATTTTAAAACCTATGGATGACACTCTGTTATTTCATATTTTAAGTTTATTTATATAGTGCTTTTCACAATACACATTGCTTTAAATCAACTTTAGAGACTTGATTATTATATTGTGACATGTATGATCACTGTGATAGAAAATCACAGTTTTTTTGGGTTGGAAAGACATTTTGAGTATAGCTTTCTAGCGCAAGAAATTGCCCAGTTTTTTTTTTTTTTTTCTTTCAGCTGAACCCCTTTGACAAAATATTTTCTTGAAGTGCCCCCTTGCAATTTTAAGATAACATTTTAATAACTTAACACAATCGCATGTCCACAGTTCTCTGATGTTGGTTAATAGTCACATGAAACTCATCCAGGTAAACAAAAACAATATTTATGGCCAGATTTACTAAACAAATCACCTTAATTTAATAATAATGTCCTCCAAAGTATTTTGCATCTAAAAAATGGAAACTCCCTATGAATGATGTAAAACGATGTGTTTTAAACTAGACTTTTTAAACTATTATTTTAAAAGTAAACCAATAATCATTAAGCATATTTATGAAAATTATTTGTATCCTGTTTTTGTGGACCCAATATACAGTACAGGTGAACACTTCATCAATACACAGGTAAATAGCATACAGATCGCACTATATACTTATTACTAAAAATGACCAAGTTGATTTAATTAATCCACAGTTCCGGGACAAAGTATTAGCACAATTTTAGCATTCCTCAGTCGGATAAATCTGTTATAAAGCATTTATCAGTTGTGTGCATTTACCTGTGTGTTCAGGTTGAGAGAGACCGTATCCAGTATCTGTGTGTCCGCTAGAGTCAGAGTCACACTGCCATCGCTGGCCATGCCCGCAGATGACATCACCAGGCTCTGAGCTGACATGCCTGTCTGAGATAAGGAGGTGCTGGGTGCCAGTGCATTGACTGATGGGAAGAATTAATCAGAGACACAACTAAACAACTGGGTCAGGAAAATATGGACATACAGTATGTCAAGTCACCTTTATTTATATAGCGCTTTATACAATACTGATTGTGTCAAAGCAGCTTTACAGTGTCAACAGGAAAGTAATTTGTCAATAATGCAAGAGGACAAAATAACAAAGAGTTATTTTCCAGCTAAAGCCAGTTCACTGATGATTCAGTGACGTCATCATCCAGTTCAGCTCTCTTCCAATAGTGTCTGTACAATCAGTCAAGCGCCGCCAACTAAGCAAGCCAAACTCTAAACATTCTCGCTGGGAATTGTCCTCAATTCAATTCAATTAATGTTCTCCTATGGACAATGTCATGGCGGAGACAAGCTTGCTTAAGTTAGTCAGAAAACTGGCAACATGAATGTAGATACTTATTCATTAAACATCCGGCTTAATGGCACAGGCATCTATTGAAACCCTTAGCTGAGGTTTCTGTTACCGTCACAGAAAGTGCACACAATAATCATGTACAACCACATGTTGTCTAGTTTGTCTACTTGCGTAGTTAGTAAGATTTACTGCAGTAAAGTAGACAAAACATGCAATTAACAGTCTATTCACAATTGAGAAAATATAGAACTACATCTATATTATGTTTTAAGTCAAACCACTAGGTTTTATAGGGTACAACAGGGCTTAAGGCACACCTTAAAGGGGTCATATAATGGTACATGCACTTTTACAAGTTGATTGTACTGAAATGTGTGTTAGCAGTGCCTGTACACAACCATCATAAAATGATAAAAATCCATCCAGTGTTTTTTTTTTAATCTCCTTATTTGTTTTACCCTGTCTCAAATCAAGCCGTTCGACCGTGTGACGTCACACGGTCGGACGCCCCTCCCACGATGGTTGATTGACAGCAGTGTTTCAACACAGACCCGCCCTTGCTCGTGAGCGAGCTGTCAATCATAGTCCGCGTGTCATTGTTGATATACGCTGGAGCTGTCTATGAGCAGAATGGCGTCTAAGCGATTGTGGTGTTCTGTTCTCGGGTGCAATAATGAACACAGCAGTCATTTTGATGTTCCTAAGTCCGAACCGCTGAAGACACAGTGGCTGAGTTTCGCTTTTGAAGGGAATATTCCCCACGAGCAACGTCAATGTTTTCATGTTTGCGCGAATCATTTTCACCAGACTGCTTTATAAATGAAGGTCAGTATAAAGCTGGTTTTGCTAAGAAGCTGCTCCTGAAAAAGAATCGGTACCAACTATTCGTGTTCCTGCTGAACCTCCAGAAGAAGTGAGTGTAACGTTTAATTAACCTTTATATTAATCTTTATATTAATCTTTGCAAATCGCTAGCACGCTTCACGATGTATGTGGCTAATGTTTACATTCAGGGTACATGCATGTTTTCTATTCTGACGTTCTCAATATAATTAATAATCCCACGTTTATAATGAACAAAACGTTACGGTTGCACAGTATCCTCAGAGACTCCTGCTGCCATTCTTCAAAATATACCCTCAACTGTTGTCAAGGCAACACTCCACGTGTGTTGTGTCAAAAACGCCCCACAGAACAGAGGGGCGGGGCGAGCAAAGCTCACTAGCATTTAAAAACACACGCACTAAAACGGTGTGCTGTACAGAGCTGTTTTTGAGCAGGTAAAATGAGTGTTTTCTTACAATACTAATGAGAATTTTTAATTAAAGTATATTACAAACTTTCAATTTAGACCCTAAAGAATCATATTAGCTTGTACAAAAATGGCATTATATGACCCCTTTAAGAAACATTTGCTTTGCGTTTCTTTTTTACTGCTTCCATAGTGAAATCTATATCTTTTATTTAACTGTGACAGAAAAGAAATAAAAAGCTGTCTGATTTTGTTTAAAAAAATGTATATAAGGGGTGAGGGGGACCTTTTACTTCACACTTGGGGTAAAAGCTCACCAGCATATGGCAAAATACCCTCAGTAATATCTATCAGTATTATTATTACTCTTCTTTTATAATATCTAAGTTAATACTTGTTCAAAACAATCACTTAAGCACAGTTTGTACCATATTCTGTTTTGAAAAACAATTTTTAAATCAATTTAATTACAAAACAGATTCTACAAAAGAGATCCCCAGATAATTTAATTTGGCTTTACAGTAGTAATGATATATATTTTATGATATGACTGATATAATATGTTTAAATACGGTCTCATTATAAACTAGATAAAAAAGTTTGTCAAGACAAACTTTAAGTTGGCTTGAGAAAGCCTGACCAAAAAGTTTGAAAAAGTTTATTAAAAGTTTTAAAAGTTTTAAAAGTTTCAAAAGTTTGACAGTTTTCAGTCTAAAATAGTTTGAAGTTTAAAGTAGTTTTAAAGCTTAAAGCTTGACTATTTTGAAGGCAATACAGTCTGTCAGAGATAGACAGATAGTAGGGATGTGACGAGATCTCGTGGCACGTGACGATATCCTCGCAAAATATTTTGCAATGTTTACATTAGAGCTGCACCATTAATCGTTAAAAATTGCACTTGCGATCTTGATTCAAACACTCATGCGATCTTATTCCTGAATGACAACAATTCAGCTGTCAAATAAGACTGTATCACATCACGATTGTCAGTGGAGCGTGAGATGTTGTTGAATCAGAGGGTCGACCATCATTACGTTTCCGATGTGAACGCTGTCAGACTAAACACGCGCTGCTCACGCTCCACTGATGCTTACGATGTGAAACAGGTGTTAAAGACATTCAAATCTGCATTCATGCTGCTGCTGATCCAGAAAGAGCAACACAAACAGTCTTTTCAACCACACATCATTATTTCTGTCTTACAGACATTTAAATAACAGAAGTACTGGGATAAAAGTTTATAGTTTGGGTATAAACACTTACTCTACAGTAGCGATCAAAACAAAAGTATCTTAACACTTGTATTGTAATGCTTATCATCTTCCACCAATAGGTGGCGACAACCTTTAAAACGTTTAAAAAATGTATTTGACATTGAATCATTCATTCAGGAGATTCCATTAGGGAAACAAGTCTTTATGAAGTGAGACACTGACTCCTTCATTTAATTTTTTATTTTTTTATTTTGTTCAAATTAATATATATATTTTTAAAAGACTTAAGCAATGAACATTTTGTCAGAACAGCTAGTAAATTAACGTTATTTTGTGAGAGAATCGTGATCTCCAATTTATAAAAAAAAAAATAATAGTGATTCTCAATTTATCCAGAATCATGCAGCTCTAGTTTACATGTTGTTCATTACTGCATATAATTCATTAAAATAAAAGTTTAATTTCATAAAGTATAAGTTGATTTCAAAATGCACCTACATTTTTTGCATTTTGTGTTTTTCAGTTGAATAAAAGACTATTTTCCCTATATATTTCATCGAGGATTTTTTTTAAAAGTCTAAAAATCTCGTCTCGTCTCGTTCTCATAAACCCAGTCTCGTGTCTCGTCTCATCTCGTGGGATAAGTGTCTCGTCACAGCCCTAATAGATAGATAGATAGATAGATAGATTAGAAATAGTAGAAATATTAAAATATTAGATAGAATGGAATCTTAAATGAGTTCGTAAGGCTTAGAAATATTACTCAGGTTTTCTGGATGGTTGCTAGGGTGTTGCTATGTGGTTGCTAGGGTACACGGGGTGGTTGATAAGGTGTTGCTATGCGGTTGCTAGGGTACCCGTGTTGGTTGCTAAGGTGTTGCTATGCGGTTTCTAGGGTACCCAGGGTGGTTGCTAGGATGTTGCTATGCAGTTGCTAGGGTACTTTGGATGGTTGCTAGGGTGTTGCTAGGGTACCCGGGGTGGTTGCTAAGGTGTTGCTATATGGTTGCTAGGCTAACCAGGGTGGTTGCTAGGGTGTTGCTATGCGGTTGCTAGGATACCTGGGGCGGTCCCTAGGGTGTAGCTATGTGGTTGCTAAGGTACCCGGGTCGGTTGCTAGGGTGTTGCTAAGCAGTTGCTAGGGTAACCGGGTGGTTGCTAGGGTGTTGATATGCGGTTGCTAAGATACCCAGGTCGGTTGCTAGGGTTTTGCTTTGCAGTTGCTAGGGTACTTGGGGTGGTTTCTAGGGTGTTTCTAGGGTACCTGGGGTTGTTTCTAGGGTGTTGCTAGGCAGTTACTAGTTGTCACAGATCGTTACTATGGAGTTTTATAGAGTTCTTAGTTTGAATTAGCACTTAGCTAATCACTTTTAGCATGTAACTATTCACTGCTAGCATGTGTAGCATGTGTGGGATTCCTATGTGTTAGCATGAGTCAAAAGAACCAACTCCCAAGTCTATACGACATTCTGATGCAAAGATATAGGACTTGATAAATGGTTGCTAAGAGTACTCTGTTTGTTTGTTAGGGAGTGGCTTGGCAGCCGCCATTGTCGATTCTCCAAAGGCTGTTTGCCAGTATGAATAATATAAACAAACCCCCATGTCTCTATGACATTCAGATTTGAAGATATGCCTGTTAGGGTTTGGGCTGCTAGGGTACTCGACAGTGGTTGCTAGGGAGTGGCTAGGAAGTGTCTATGGGGATTCATGATTGGCTGTTTGCTGCCTCGAGTCAAACGAGCCCACCCCCATGTCTCTATGATATTCAGATTTAAAATATATGGCTGTTTTGGTTTGGGTTGCTAGGGTGCTTGATATTGGTTCCTAGGGCGTGGTTAGGAAGTGTCTATGGTGATACATGATTGGTTGTTTGCTGCCCCGAGTCAAATGGGCCCACCCCCATGTCTCTATGACACTGTGAAGATATCCATCTGGGCTTTTAAAATGGCAGTCCATGGGATCAGTTGCTAGGGTGCTATAAATGGTTGCTAGGGCGTGGCTTGACAGCTTCACAATGATCCTGAGAGTCTGATTGGTTGCCTGAGTAAATTGAGCCCACCCCCATGTCTCCATGGCATTGTGATGCAGAGTTAGGTTCGATGCAAAATTCCTATGCAAAATATAATAGTAGGAAAAACGTGAGCTTAGATGCTGTTTCATGGGCCGTCCCTCACCATAGTATGTCTATGGGGCAACTTTGGGGCGCTCTTGCACCCCAGGGGTACAACTTATGCCCCATTGTGGGGTATGTTCTTGCACAGCTTGATAGCCTCTTCAAATGTGGTGATTCACAAGTTTCTACGAAATTCTCGCTCTGAGCAACGACTCGTCAAAGTTGGCCGCAATGTTAAGTCTATGGGATTTTTCGGCTGATTTTTCGCCCACTGTACGATTATCGTATGCTTGATCGCTTATAAAAGATATAGCACAACATTCCTCAATAAGCCGCACGATTTGACGCCTCTTTCATGGGTCTGTGATGAACGGTGCAGGAGGAGTAGCGAACCGAAGTTTTGTCCAGAAGAAGAAGAAGCAGAACTAGAATGTACATTTCCTGAAGAAAATGTGAGTGGTGCTTGCAGTGGCAAAACTCGGCACTAGGCCATCAGTAGAGTCTTCAGTGTGATTGTAGAGAGCCAACTCCCATGTCTGTATGATGTTGTGGAGCTGAGATATGGCTTCTTTATGCTGCTATACGGTTGCTAGGGTGCTCTATATGGTTGATAGGGTGTAGCTGCACAGTCGCCATGGTGATACTTACAGACTGGTTTTTCAGCCCAAACAAAAGAGGCCACCCCCATATCTATACCACTTTCTAGTGCTGAGAAATTGCTTATTCATGTGTTTGTTCAGTTGCTAAGGTACTCTAAATGGTTGCTATGGTGTGCTATACAGTTTATGGGATGATATTTAAAGACTGTTTGACAGTCTGAATCAACAGAGCCCTACTCCATGTTTCTACAACGTTTTGGTGCTGAAAAATTGTTTGTTAATGTCCTTTTACGGTTGCTAGGGCGCTGTAAGTGGTTGCTGGGGCATAGCTATGAAGTTGTCATGTAAGTACTCATTGGCTGCTTGATAGGCCGAGTCAAAAGAGCCCTCCCTGAAGTCTCTGTGACCTCCTGATCCAAAGATATAATCTCACTAATTTTGTGCCAATGTTAAGTCTATGGGACTTTTTCGCCCAAATTTTTTCGCCACCAGATGAACATCGTACACTCAATTACTTATAAAAGATATAGCACACCTCTCCTCAATATGCCGCATGATTTGACATCTCATTCATGGGTCTACGACAAAAGGTGCAGGAGGAGTAGTGCGCCGAAGTTTTGTCTTAGTATGTTCTTAGCCTAATTTAACACTTAGCTATTAGCATGTAGCTGTTCACTGCTAGCATGTGTAGCATGCATGAGGAAAGTCCTGTTTGCGATCACGAGTCAAAAGAGCAAAACCTGCATGTTTCTATGACATTTCTATCCAAAGATATCCCTTTTGATCTGTTTTCAATGGAGGTCTATGGAGTGGTTGCTAGGGTGCTGTAAGTGGTTGCTAGGGTGTGGCTATGAAGATCATAGGTCATTACTTATTGGTTCCTTAAAAGATGAGTCAAATGAGTGTGTGTGAGTTACAGAGAGAGAGAGAGAGAGAGAGAGAGAAAGGGTTCTAAGGGCCTGTGTGTGTGTGTGTGTGTGTGTGTGAGAAAGTGACAGTTGAGATTCAAATTCGAACATTCTCCCATTGTAAGTCAATGGGACTTTTTTGCCCGGTTTTTCGTCTGCCGTGCGAACATCGTAGGTCCGATCGCTTAGAAAATATAGAGCACACCTCTCCTCAATGAGCTGGTCGGTTTGACACCTCATTCATGGGTCTACGCCAAACGGTGCGGGAGGAGTAGCGCGCCAAAGTTTTGTCCAGAAGAAGAATAAGAAGAAGCAGAAGAACTAGAAAATACATTTCCTGAAGAAAATGTGAGTGGTGCTTGCCGCGGCAAAACTCAGCGCTGGGCAGATACTACAGTGTTCTGCGCGATTGTAGAGAGCCAACTCCCATGTCTGTATGATGTTGTGGAGCTGAGATATTTCTTTATGTTGCTATACGGTTGCTAGGGTTCTCCACCACTAATAAGTTTAAATAGCATTTCAGTAAGTTGGCTTTCTCAAGCCAACTAAATAAGGGGATCATCTCTAAGAAAGACACCCACCTTAATAAAGGATATTGACCATTTGAATCTAACCATGTCATGTCAACAAATTTAAAAATCAGCCAGCTATTTATTATAGTGTCAAATTGTGCATTTCTACACAGAAGTTTAGACAGGTGCTGCGGGACTTTCTGTGCCATCTAGTGGTTTAGAGAAGAATAAAATAAAATGCACCTTTTACCCCATGAACCTTTAGCCCTACTGTACCCTAAACAGAAAACATACACATTACTCTGCATGTCAGATCCTCAAAACATTTGTTTTATTATTATTCAGCTCTCACCAGTCATGGCTGAGGGGGGGCTCTGAGGAAGGAGCTGCTCATTGCTTAACGTCAGACTGTTGCTGCCTGAAGCAAGTCTGATCCCAGTGTTCATGTTTGAAGTAGAGGTTGGACAGTGCTGGGGTAACAGGTCCTGACCTTTAAACAGAGACAAAGAACAGATACATACAGATTGCTTTGACATGGCTGTTACAGAACACCAGAAATAAAAGAAAAAGTTTTGTAATATTCAATAAAAATACACTACTGTTTACTAATCAACCTTCTTTTAAACCTTAAGCAAAGAACAAAAAAGAAGTTCACCAAAAGTATATCAGGGCCTTTAGAATCCCAACTTTAGAAACAAGCAATCAAATGAAGTTAATTTTAACAGGATCTTTGGTCATTAGAGTTTGATCTTAACTGGACACTAGTTTAATAATTACTGCAAGTACAGCAAACATTTATTCACTATAACTATGTATGTCAATTGAATTAATTAATCCACACAGACAAACAAGTTAAATCAATAATTTGAAATCTTTCTCTCTCTCTCATCAATTTATTCCTGTGATGACAAAACTGCATTTTCAGCAGCCATTACTCCAGTCTTCAGTGCCACATTTATCTTTCAGAAATTTCTTTCTCTTATGCTGATTTGGTGTTTAATTATTATCAATTATTATTATTGGTACTCATTACTCAATTATTAAAAATGGTTCTTATTATTATCAATGATGTTTTTCCTGCTTAGTATTTTTGTGAAAATCATTATCCTTTTTTTCAGAATTTTTTAATGAATACAAAGTTCAAAATAACAGCATTTATTTGAAATCTTTTGTAACATTATAAATATCTTGACTCTCACTTTTGATCAATTTAATGTGTCCTTGGTGACTTAATGTATTAATTTCTTTTTAAAAACTTGAATGCTAGTGAATGGTATTAGAATGATTTATAAAAATTCAGCTTTGCCTGACAGGAATAAATTACATTATTTTGTTATTTTAAATTTGATTATTTTTACTTAATTTTTTTTGTAACAATATTTCAGTTTTGACTGTATGTTTGATTGAAAAAAACAACAACAAACACACACACACACACACACACACACACACACACACACTCACTTGTTTCACTATCCTTGTGGGGACATTCATAGGCGTAATGGTTTTTATACTGTACTTACTTACTGTATGTGCTATTGTCCTACACCAACCCTACACCTAAACCTACCCCTTACAGGAGACTTTCTGCATTTTTAGATTTTCAAAAAACTTAATTCTGTGTGATTTATTAGCTTGTTTGCCCATGGGGACCTCAATTTAGGTCCCCACCGTGACACGAGTCCCCATGAGTCTTTGTGTATTCAGGTTTAAGTCCCCACCTGAATAGAAAAACAAGTACACACACACACACACACACACACACACACACACACACACCATGCTGAGAACTTTTTTTTAATTTTGTATTTTAATTTTGACTGTTTTAGAAACAAGGTCCCCTCCATCAAAAACTGTTGCCATCTTTGGAGCATTTTTACAATTTCAAAAAGGTGTCTTCCTAAAATATTTACGATTTAGCACATAATTGCATCAAAATTGCAAGTCAAAAAGAGTGTGTAATGCAGTGTCACCTTTGGGATTTGTTTATTGGTGTGTTTGACCTGAACAGCATAATCAACAGAGTGCAGCAGTTTGTGTCTGTATAGTTTGCACGGGTGTGTGTGTACCTGCTATAGTGAGTGTGATCTCTGGTGTACTGGTGGCAGGTGTAGACGCAGCAGCACTGGTCCGTGCTAAAGCTCGTGTCAGACTGGAGTTATTAATAGTCAGTGTGATTTCTGGAGCGCTGTTGCCACCGCTTACAAGACCTGCCGCACTGGACAGTTGTGACAGCTCCTGAGAACCTGACAGGACAAACATATTAATAAAAGACATAAGTTACATCTGACCAAAGAATTCAAAATATTCTCTTGAATAAAATGGCCCTGATTTAACAATTGACATTTAATATTCATCAACAATAAAATTCTAAAGTCAGAGTTAGCTCTCAGGTTGGTGATTTAGCATCTCTCACCAGCTCAGTTATATCAGCCCACATTAAACTCATGGCTTATGGGCCTTTTTGAAATATTTGAAACATTGCCTTGCCTTGCATTTGCCTCTTGATGAGTTTTAAGTTATTTTGCTGTAATATGTCCTTTTGAGTGTTTGCAATTCCCAATTACTGCCAATGGTGCATATAGTCTTTTTACTATATTCCAGTAAAATGACAGGAATACAATGAGTTTTAAACTAATAATTAACTTCTTTCACTAAAAGGAACATTAAAAAAATAAACTAAAACTAAAACTAGGCAACTAGGAAAAAATAGACAAAGAGACACACTGGCATTATCCTGCTCGTTTGTCAGGTTGCTGATGGTGACGCTGGCTGAGGCAGGTGGAGGTTGCAGCGAGAGGCCACTCAGAGGGTGAATGACTACATTAGCAGGAACCGAAGCATCTCCAGCAGTCATGAGGTGAGCTGTTGTGTGCGGTGTCAGTCCTGAGTCAGCCGTCAGAGAGTGAGACAGTAAACTGCCGTGCTGCAGAATACTGGGGTCGATCTAAACAGATAGATACAAAAAAAAGAAAATTACTGCATCATCACGCTTGCTCAGTATAACTAATCTAAGCCTCTTTAGTTGAGTTTTACCTGCAAAGTGATGTTGTTGATGTTGCTGGGGTCAATCCCAGAGATCTGCACATTTGGACACACCAGGTTTGTAGGTGTGAGCTGCAAGTGAATGCCTTCAAGTGTAGCGAGACCCTCTGTCAAAGACACAGTCAGATCCCCACCCGCTGGACCAGGATAGGGAGAAAAGAAAAAAAGTTCATCCAAACCCACAAAACTTTCATTTATCTTTGGAACACAATAAAGATATTTTTTCAAATTCTCTCATCATTTGAAAGTCTTTAAATGGATGGACAAAAATGATGAGATTAAGCTAAAATTATCTTCATTTGTGTCCCTAAGATGAATGATGAATGATGCCAGAATTTTTATTTTGGGTGAAACATACCATTAAGGCTTGAGATAATAGAATAACACCTAGTTTCATTGTTACATCTATTTTAAGATTCTTACTTAGCATTTTCATCTCTAAAAGCAGTATCAACCCTAAAAGAAATGAATAATGATTCTTAAAAGTTTAAAATGATGTTTACTGACATGACATTAAGACTCCAGTCCTATCATTGGTCTAAAAGAAGGATTTCAAACCATTCCTGGTGCCTCCCAAGCACTGCAGATTTTGGTTACAATTCTCTATTGACAAACAATTAATTATGACTTTTGCCTCAATAAACTGCTAACTTGCTGATTATTAATAGCTAGTAAGGTAGTTGTTAAGTTTAGGTACTGGGTAGTGTTACGGCCTAAGCCTTGTGGGATTAGTGTTTATTGTTTGTCTTTCCTTTTTGTGCTGATTTGGTTTATCTTTCCTTTCCGAGGTTAAGCTCCACCCCTGCGCACCTGCAACCTGTTCGGTGCTGGCCCCTTGTGATGAAATGAGATGAGGAGCATAGACGCGGGGCTGTGCGGAAGTTGTGCTGCTGGATTTATGTTACTTGAACCCTCCTTGAATGAGCACTTTGAAAACAGGGTTCGTAACAGTAGGATCAGGTATGTAGAATTATGGTCATGCAGAATATGTGCTTTACAAGTAGCACATATTCTGCATGACTATACTAATAAACAGCCAATTATGTTAATAATAGGCATGCTAATAAGCAACTAGGCCTAGTTAATAGTGAGAATTGGTCCCTATACTAAAGTGTTACCCACATTTTGGATGTCTCCTTTGTTTAATATAGCTAAATTAACACTGAATTAAGCACTTATTTGTGGGGTACTCCATGACTTGAACTGGTTGTACCAAATAACAGAGACATCTGAAAAGCAGCCAAACAAAAAAATGCACCACAATATGATTTTCCAAACAACAGTTCTGTAATGCATGATGGTAATAATAAATATTTTTAATGTGATACTCAAAGTGACCGCAATTGTGATGCAGTGCTTATGGCTCTGGCATGTATTGTTTGAGCCCAGTTCTGAATTGGGAGCTGTTCACACATTACACGAGACAAACAATTTCCAAAGAAATGGTTATACGATATACTAAATGACATTAAGTTTGATGATGATGTTATGTTAGTGTAGGATGATTTACAAATGCAAATCGGTTTACAAGCATGCGCTGTTCAGACAAATGTCCAATATGAGCGACATTTACAAGGCTGTGTGAACAACCTTATGAAAAAATAATAATAAATACATTTGACTTGACTTTGGCTTGCAGTGTGAATGAACATACGATGTCTGTAAAGATTGTCATTACCTGACACAGTAGCAGGCAGTATAGCTTGCCCTACCAGCCCTTGTTGCAGCAAACTGGGGTCATATTGGCCTGCGAGCACTGAGTTTCCTGGGATGTAGATGTTAGGATCTGTTGTGGCAGTCGGTAATAATCCCACAGAAGGCTGAGTGTCCACAGTTTGGGAGGGATGATGAGTCTGAGGAATACTTTGGACTTCCTGTCTTCCTGAGCTTTGTGGCTCAGTGCTGGAGTTCCGCTTGGCCTTCCGGTCAGAGGGCCTGATGTGACCTTGGATGTGGGTCTTGCGGTGACCAGATGTCCGGAAGCGGAGATCACAGTGGGGGCACTTGAAGGGTTTGGAGCCTGTGTGTAAACGCATGTGGACTTTGAGACTGCCCTTCGTGGAGAAGGATGTGTTGCACATGTGACAGCTGAACAGCTTCTGCCCTGCACAGAAACATGCAAATTAAACTTTTAAGAGGCTTAAATACAACAAGAATGTTGTAACACATAGATGTGTTTTAGAAAGGCTGTACAAAATGTGGTTACATTAAATGTGTTGGGGTCAAATCGACCCCCTTACTGGATTCCATGCAATTCACAAAAAAGCAACACTTTAAAAAACAGCAAACAGTCAGATAAAAAACAACAACAACAATACACTTTATTGTGGTTTGTCAAAATATGAAATACATGAGAACCTAGGAAATTTAAGACTCAGATTTAAGTCAAAATTGAAGACATTTTCTTTCTCTCTCAATTTGTCGTTTCTCCATGTATTTGAGTTTCTCCATCAAAAAGTTGAAATGTGCTTGGTTGTTAGTTTTTTGGATTTCACTTGCTATTCTGTTGAATTATTAGAAAATAATGCACACCCGAGGCACATCACCACCTCGGGTGTGCATTATTTTCTAATAATTCAACAGCCTGTCATTAATTATTCCTTATTTGCACCTCAGTTTGCAAAGTCATTTCAAGTATTCATAGAAAACAAATATTTGTGTCAGTGCCAATAATTTTATAATAAGATTACAATAATTAATAATAAAAATATAATAAATAAAATTACAATAAAATTGCCCCATAACACAATAGGAGGAATTTCTTATAATTATTATATTTTTTAGTCTCTGACAAGCTACAATATAGGTTTTCTGTTTTTACATGAATCTTTAGGGGGGTTTTTTCAGTGTTGATTTTTTGGCAAGTCTAGGGGACTTTTTTTTTTTTTTTTGTTATCCACCAGGTGAAAATTCACTAAGGAAAGTAATCATATATGTAATAAATGACTTTTTTAAGTTAATAAAGTAAATAAAATAAATAGAAAACAGATTATTGAAGTATGCTGTACCAGAAAACACTATTTTAGTTTTTCAGCTTCAAAATTGTAATATTTCAAGTTTAATTCAATGCGTTACTTGCCGTTTCTTTGTAATTATTTGTGATATATAGCAGCAAGTGAAAACTGTGTGAAAATAAATCATACACCAATGTTTTTTTTTTCTCTCTGGTTGTAAAACAACCAGTACGGGCGGGATCAGTAAGTTAAATGCTAAAGTTTAAAACATAGGGTTTGTGATTTGTACAAAACACCCAACACCAAATAGTGATAACTGACTCCACTACAAAATATAAACACAAACACAACACATGATTTACATAGAACTATATTCCTATATACAACTCACCTGAGTGTGTCTTAATATGACAGTCCAATGTGGATTTCACTGTGAAACACTTTCCACACTCATCGCACTTGTACGGTTTCTCACCTGTATGTATGCGGATGTGTCTGAAAAATTAAAAAGACAGCTTACATTCAAGATAGACATTTAGGCTAGCAATGTTAAATTGTTTTCCTACAAGTCAATTCCCTGATTATGTGAATTATGATCGGGAATTGTGCCAAATGAAGACCCTGTTCATAAATGGCTGTTCCAGTCTCATATATCGCCTCATTCATTTCTTTTAAACATCTCATTTTCATTGTCCAGAATAGTCACTCTTCTGCTTGAATGAAGAGTCCTTGTGTTTTAGATGCAGGTAAAAATGCTACCACTACTCTGTTCTTAACTCATTTTATAAACTGTATTGACAGATTTGTAAACTATTCCCTCATTTTAGCATATTAGAGTTTTATAAACTCTATTCTCAATTTAGCAAACCGTACTCACATATTCATTAAACTGTACCCGGAATTTTGCAATCTGTATGTTTGATTTGCAATCCTAACCCACAAATCTGTAGCCCCTTATCTCATTTTAAAAATCTTTGCCCACTGATTCAAAGCATTAACATATAAACAAACTCAGATTTGTAAAAAAACATTAGGTCCAATCATTCATAGATAAATTATAGCTACTAACTGTAGTTTTGTTCCCATACTTTTACAGGCTATTAGTTAAACTCTATGTTAAACTGGTTAAAGTTAGTTGTTTGTGTACATCAGTTTGACATGTTTTATCATTTCACACGTCCAAGCTGCATCCGAGCAGCTGGTCACTGCCACAGACGCACAAACCTTCGATTTATTCTGTAATATATTCTGTAACATCATAGTTATGATGCGTGTCATCATAACCATGAAGATGTCTCAACTAACCATTTAAGCAGTTTTCCTCTGAATGACAACACAAAACACAATATATGTAATCTGCAATATTCTACGCATCAATGTCAAAATAAATCGTACAGACAATTAATATTAGCTTATACGATAATGTAACATACTGTATAGATTACCTCACTAGGTCACTGGGCTTCTTGAAGCTCTTTGGGCAGTACTGGCAACGGTTTGCAAACTTTGGCTCTATGTTGTGCTCAACACATTTGTCTTTAACTTCACTGATTCGATCTCGTTCAGCAGCTGTCTGGGCAAGAACCTTCTCTGATAGAGACGCCTCATCCCCAGGGTCTCTCTTTGCCAGCTCTGCTGTCTGCTCTTCAGTTAACGTGATGATACCGTTGCGGTTTCTTTTCATCCCTGAGCGATCTGACCCATCATCCTCTTCACCAGCTTCATCAGTTTCCAGAACTATGGACATCAATTATATGTTAACATCAGTAATGGTTTCACATTACTAACCTTTCTGTGTAAAGTTCCGGGTAACACTTTATTTCCACTTTAGACATTCTACTAACAGTTAGTAACTTTGCAACTACATGTCAACTAGCAGTCATTAAGAGTATTAGTAGACTGTCTGCTTAATATCTTCTAACACTTTATTTCGATGGGTCCACAACATACAACATACTGACTATGAGAAACTTTGCAAGTATATGTCAACTTATTCTACTAACCCTAAACCTAACCTAACAGTCTACTCTGAGAGTTAGTAGACATGTAGTTGCAAATTAGAATTAGTTGACATGCAGTTGCAAAGTTACTTATAGTTAGTAGAATGTCTAAAGTGGACTATCAAAATAAAGTGCAACCAAGTTCAAAATTTCCAACTTGCAATTTAACCATAAACCCTTAAATGAGTGTAAAAATTATTTGAAGGGGTCATGAATTTAACTTTTTTTGTTAATTTTTGTTTCCTGAGGTTCACTTACAAGGTTTCTACAAAAAAAACATCATATTTTAGAAATTTTCTACTTTGAATACTATGATTTGAGTACTTAGTTTAAAGGGGGTGTGTCTCTTTTAAGACTGTTGAGTGGTCTATTGAGTGCTCAAATTCATTACAGTTCGAGATTTGCACTGTTACAAGTGCTTTTGGCATAACTAACAATGCAATCACAATGTCGATAAGAGATTCATTGTGTATTGTAGACAGCATCATTGATTATAATGGGAGTTATATAAAAGTCATTCACAACTATTGTTTTGTTTTAATCGATATTATTAGACAAATCCTGTTGACTGGTCTAAACTTGTACTGAGTTGGGAATATTCTTCTAAGTTTAAATTAGTTGACTACAAAGTGCAGACTCACTAATGATAGTGCCTTATTATATTCTGAATGCTTTAGAAGGCTACAGCAGAAAATGATGGTTCTTTCAGAAATGTATGTCTCAGTTTGTCAGTACCTTTGGGACCTACAGCATGCAGGAGTTTCATGTGTTTCCTGCGCAGCATGACGGTGCGGAAGCTTTCCTCGCAGATTGTGCACTTGAAGGGCTTTGTGTTCAGGTGGATGATCGTGTGTCGGTTCAGACTACCATTAGTGGTGAAGCAGGTGTCACAAATGTTACACTTATAAGCCTTCACTCCTGAGAAAGCAGAAGAACAGCCACAGATGAGAAATTTATATGACCAGGCCAGGTTTTCAGAATTTATGATAATATAAAGTGTTTTTTGGTAATACTTTACAAGGTCTCATTGGTTAACATTAGTTAGTTGCATTAACTAACAATGACCAATACATTTGTTAATGTATTTATTCATGATTCAGTTAATAAAAATATAACTATTCATTATTAGTTCATGTCCATTAATTAATATTAACAGATAAAATGTTTGATTTTTAATAATGTATGAAATGTTAAAATGAACGTTAACTGAGATTAATGATTGCTTTAGAAGTATTTTTCCTTGTTAGTTCATGTCACCTGTGTGTGTGTTCAGGTGTGATTTGAGCACTCCAGCGGACACAAAGCTCCTCCCACAGAGGTTACAGCGATAAGGTTTCTCTCCAGTGTGAGAGCGCACATGCTGCTTTAGGTGACTGGACTTTTTAAAGCTCTTATCACACATACTGCACCTAAGAGACAAAACACATATTTGGCCCGATTGGGCCAGTGACAAATCCGTCAACTGTGCCGAACGTCTTTCACGCTGACCCCAGCCCATTGGGCAGTCCTTAATGTTGAGCCCAACATATTGCAATACAGCAAAATCTACTGACAGAAATTGCAAAAGAAAAACTACTGTATAATAGGAGTTTACAAGAACAAAACTTACAGTTTTATTCCATTTTTTAAATAATTCTATTAACCATTTATTAATGGCAGGGCTTTATTTTGTAAATGGTACAAAAGACACACAGTCATTGTATCCAAGACAAATTCTATTAAAAGGTACGTGAACTTACTGATAGACTCTCTTGTTGATTTCATCCTCATCCTGAAAGTCTTGTGTCTGAATAGACAGTTGTAGCTCTCCTTGACTCGCCTCCTGCAGTAAACCACTTGTCTACACACACAGAGACACACACACAAACAAACACGTAACATAACATAATTTAATTTCACATGTATGCTTTCTGTACATATGACTTACAAAAAAAAAAAAAAGTGCTGTGGTGGTACAATGGTAGACATGTCAAGATGGTAATATATAATATATGTGGTGTGCTAATACTATCAAACATATATATTTATTTACATTTGCAGATCCAAAGTGGCTTAAAATAGAGGAGCAGTAAGTCATCACAGAGCCAGTAGTATTCACAGTGTACAATGGCAGGTTTCTAGGAAAGCTAGACTAGGAAAACAAGCTAGAGCAGAGGTGAATCACAAAGAAGATTTGTGTGTGTGTGTGTCTGTCTGTGTGTACCTACTTATTTCAGGGACAAATTCAAATCCATAAGTGAGTGAATCTGACAAAAACTCCTTCAGATGAGGGTCCTCAACTGTAAAGATGATCTATTCTATTCTGCTAATATTATCTCGAATAGTTTCACCAAGCCAAGGCAATAAATTTACGGTTAAAAAAGGGAAACAGGAAGTGGCTCATATATTCTAAGTGCATTGAGTGATTTTGTTCAAACTTGAGCTGTATGTTTGGTCAAGGAGGCTGATCACATGGATGTAACTATTTTGAGTCATGTTCATAGCCCCACCAACTAGCACAAAAGGCTTTGAAATAGTTATTTTATATTTCTAGTATTGTTAGTGTATATTTTCATACTTGGTCAAAATAATATCAAGACCGCTGGTGCAAAATTTCAGTTTTTTTTTTTAACTTTTTTTTTTTAATCTCAAATAGTGCTACAACAAACATACAAATAGAATTTAAAATATTCATACAAAACAGAAAATAATACCTTGTGCATAAAAAGAATCATGAAAGATTTTTTGCATAGTGCTAAAGAGGTGGCAAAGAGGAAAAAGTTGAGGAATTATAAGTGGGTAAAATAAATAAATACACATCTACTGTTTCCATGTCTCCCTCATCCATATTTTTGTCTGTCTTCCTACTTTTTCCCATTCTGTTTAAATCAGTGTAAAATGTCCACAAGCCCTTCCTTTATGTTGCTATGTACATGAGTTTGTGTTAGAATGTTTTCTACGATCACAACAGTGTTTGAGGAGGAGAATGATCTTGTAATTAATAGGGATGCACCGATCTGATACTCAGTATCGGTATCGGCTCTGATACGGTCATTTTCTGCCGGATCGGGTATCGGTCAGATGAGACCAATCCAAATCCAATATCGTGCGTGTAGTATCCTGTGTTATTGTTAAGCCCCACGAAAGGCACAAAAACGATATAAAGCACCTTAAAGTTTTCATGCACTATATACCAAGTGTTCTGAAGCCGTTACATAGTTTAATGTGAGGTAGAGATGAATATTTAAGTGACGTTCACGTGAACTCTTCTCTCTGCTGCGGCTGTCTGTCATCCTCCATTCAGCATTCAAACTGCACGCCGCATTCGGTTACGACAGTCAAGACCAGGGGTCATCAAACTTGGTCCTGGAGGGCTGGTGTCCTGCAGAGTTTAGGTCCAACTTCCTCAACACACCTTCCTGGACGTTTCAAGTATACTTAGCAAGACCTTGATTAGCTGCTTCAGGTGTTTGATTAGGGTTGGAGCTAAACTCTGCAGGACACCGGCCCTCCAGGACCAAACATGGTGACCCCTGGTCAAGACGATGAAACACTCTCCATGAGCGCAGTAACTGAAATCAAAAACTGTTAAAACAAAAGACTCAATAAACTATCGCACGGGATGCGCATAAGCACTTTGTGTCGCTCTGTATTCATAGCTTTCAGTCACGTGACCGGCTCGAAGACCTGGAGGGCAAAACATACATTTGCCCTCCAGGTGGGCGTTCCTATATGGGTGTGACGTCACGTGAAAACTATCAATTGGAGCCTTTTGTATTATAATACTTGACACAATGAAAGATTATTAATAGCCTTGTTCTTGTTCTGTCCTATCTTTCATATGTTGCTGCCTCCATTACTGAGCTAAACATTTAAAAGAAATGTCTTTTAATTTTATAGTATATATTTATATATAAATATATTTACTTGCTTTCCATGAATGTATTTTACAACAATACAAAGAGCAATGTGTAACATTTTACCAGATTCAGTCCTACACTTATTCACTTTTATTTCTTCCCCACTAAATAATGTTATTTCACTAAATGTTTAGATTTTATAAAATTATTGTGCACTCATTATTTTTCTAGAATAACTTTTTCTGCTGAATTACCCACTAACCTAGTTTATAATAGTATTTTTGTCATAGATTATGATAATATACTTTTTCATTTATTTTTCTTTAAGATTACGTTGTCTATATTTAGTAGATTGTGTTTAACACAAAACAGTGATGATCAGGTCAACACACTGAGGTATAGAAATTCTACATTGATTATAAAAAAACAGTGCTGGGATCGGATCGGATCGGAAAAAAATGGTATCGGTGCATCCCTAGTAATTAATGCACATAGTCAGCAATCAGTTGTTTGGTATGCACAACAGAGGACAAGTGTGACATTTTCTGCTTTCTAGTGCAGTGATTCCCAACCCTGGTCACAGGGAACACCCAACACTGAAACGGGTGTGTCAGAACCAGGGTTGAAAATCACAGCTGTTATATATGTTTGGTTTTATGTGCAGTAGATTTGGGGGGTGATGTGTTTGTACCTCGGAGTGTGTTACATGCAGTAGGTTGGGAGGATGGTAGCTGGTGGTCAAGGCTTGTGACTCCAGTGTGCTTGAGTCCTGAAGCTGCTGTACAGTAGAGAAATGTGCCTGCTGAGTAAATCCATCAGCTATAGTGAAACCTGCAACAGAGCACACATATTTTAAACCAGGGTTCCTCAAATCTAGCCCTGGAGGGCTACTGCCCAGCAGAATTTAGCTCAAACTCTGATCAAACACACCTCACTGTAATTTTCTATTAACTTTTTTCCTACGAGACCCTCTCTTTCTAGGAACAGCTATCTTAAATAAACCCTCTACAATGCGTGTAAATGATTTGCATAAATTTAAGAATAGGTTTAGCACAGATATATTTTCACTTGGCTACACTTGTTTACACAACAAACTAATGATGCCATGAAAATTTTTAGAAGGCAGCTGAAAAAATACTGATTAAATTAAATGTAAGTGAATCAACTGAATTTAATTAATAACAGTTTCACCATAAGTGTATAATAATATACAATAAAAGGTAAATGCTTTTATACAATTGAAGTAAACGTTTCATATTAATTGTCAAAATATAATTGCTTATTTGTAACACATTAAGGATATATACTTACACTACACAGCAAACCTGGGGAGCATGTTTTATTCTGGTTAATGGATCAATCAGTGTGTATCAATGTGTATGCGTAAATATTTAGTTTATATGTAGAGTTATGTTTCTTTCTTCATACATAAATGACTAAAACAAGAAGGTGGAAGCAGAACCATCTTTGTCTCACTGAAGTTGAATGGACATTCTACAGAAAATTCACATGACACACATTTACAGTGTAAAGTTAACTGTATGCAAATTTAGTCCAAAACAAGTGTATTTACAGAAGGGTGTACATGTGTGTTACCTTGTGTCATAGCTGGCTGTTCAAATGAGGACTGAGGCAGTGCTGGTGCCTCAAACTGGCCCATGTGAGCATGCTGTGCACTCACAAATGATTCTATGGATAAATACAATTTTCATAGTTAATATCATCTTTTCATTTAAATAAAATAATGATTCTATGTAAACAATCCAGTGGCATGCTGTGTGGTGTTCTGAAATGAGGAGTCAACTCCTCAATGTTCTGGATATTCAAACAACAGAACACAAGAGAAGCAAGTTCTCTCCAATTTTTTTAGCTGTAAAATAATAAAAAATGAAGCAGACATGATTTTTAACTAGTGCTGTCAAACGATTAAAAGTCTTTGTTTACATAATATATATGTGTGTACTGTGTATATGTATTATGTATATATAAATACACACACATGCGTGTATATATTTAAGAAAAAGGTTACATTTATATATTATATAATTTATATGAATTATAAATATATACATGTAAATACATGTAAATATTAAAAAAAATGCTGTATGTGTGTCTTTATATACATAATAAATATACACATATATCATGTAAACAAAAACTTTTATTTCGGATGTGATTAATCGAGATTAATCGTGTGACAGCACTATTTTTAACTTAAGTCATTTGCTGTGATTTGTATGGTTAAACTTTGGTATTAAGTTTGTAATATTAAATATAGTAATATTAAATCCATAATACATGTTTGCATTATTTTACGTAATTAACTGAGTTGCATAAAATTCATTGTATTTCCTCATCGGTTTTTATTAATTTATTCAATGAATTTATTCAATATTGAATCTATTTTTGTGCAAGGGAGATAAAGACACTGTTGCAGAAATCAACATTTGTCTGGTGTCTATATTTAAGCAGTACACCAATTTTTTTTTTACAAATTGTTTCATAAACCCATACACTTCTTTCTTGTATCATTAATGCATTCACTACAAAAATTTATTTATTTATTTTAGGGCTGCCCCCTAATAGCTGACTAATCGTTAGTCGACCAGAAGAGGCTTGGTTGACCAAAATTTTATTAGTTGCAGAAGAAGAAAAAGATCGTTAGCAGCTGGTCTTTGTGGTAATACAGTACATCGGCAGGACATCCCAATGCTCACCTATCATTCATCGACCTCAAATATGGCTTATTATCTGAAATATGTAAGTATTAGCAAGCTCAATCTAATATTAACCTACAGAAATGTGCGCTATTCAAGTGTCTGTGCAGAGTGTGGAAGCTGAACAGTAGTGCTCACTGCAGGACAGATGGAGGCGCCGATGCACTCACTTAAAGGGATACTCCACCCCAAAATGAAAATTTTGTCATTAATCACTTACCCCCATGTCGTACCAAACCCGTAAAAGCTTCATTCATTTTTTTAAAAGTCATAAAAAAATTCGGATCAGCTTCGATTTTCTGCGTTTTCGCATCCGTAGCAAGCCTTTTGACAGGAAAGGATGACGAATACGAAATAAATGAAAAAACGCATATGAAAATTTCGGACCTTTACTCCTAAAATACTCCGTCATTTTTGGTCATACAGATAAGAGTAATTCATCTTTCGAATCTGTAAAGACTCTACGTTTATTTGTGTGCACTCACAATAACCACAAAACGTGCTTTTGAAAGATAATGAAAGCAAACAGGATGCGCTTTCTGACATCTCGGTCTCTGTGAACTTGAGCACGAAACTCTGTGCCTTACAGACATTAAAAATGTATCTATAGAGAGTGAAATGTCTACTTTCAAATGAATCAATTCAAATGGAAAACAAATTCTCCGATTATGTAATCTGTATGAAACAGGATACATACAGGAGCATCACTACTGCGGAGAAGACGAGTCAGTGTCAATGTCTCCGACTTCATCTCTTAAACCGAGAACAAAGAAAGCACTAGTTTACCAAATTATTAAAATGTTAATGCAGCCTCCTTACTGTTTTCCCTGACACATTCATAATCATTACTTCTGCGGTGTGCTGTGGCAAGCTTTATGCGTGCGCTTGAGCGCTTATTAGGCTATGTAGGCAATTAAAGGCTCATTATAATGATTTAAATGGTTTATTAATAAATGTGCAATTAGTCGACTAATGCTTAAAATGAATGACTACTAATCGACCAGAAAAATACTTAGTCGAGGGCAGCCCTAATTTATTTTAATGTTTTGGTTGATTTTGTTAACCCTCTGGGGTCTGAGGTCATTTTGGGGCCCTTGAGATGTTTTGACATGCCCTGATATTTGTGCTTATTTCAGCTACTTAAAACATACTATTGACCAAAATGTAATTTTTTTGTATTCAGCACAAACTGTGCTACAATAATATGTGACCAAGATGGATGTACATGTTTGCATTTTTTAGAAAAAAAATATTATGCGTGGTTAGTAAGTTTTGGGGGAAAAAATTTAGCTGAAATAAGGCCTTAAAACCCACACTAAATAGTTCTGAATAAGACTTTTGAATAATCAGTCTTGTAGGCTAGAATATTTACTTCAAAATTATGTGAAAATCATTCTGCTTGCTCATTCACAGAAAACAATATATTGATTTAAATTTTTCAAGACATGTTTTGTGATCGAAAGACTATACAATACGTCACGACTTGACTTAACTTAACTTAACTTATATGTGAGGGAGTGGCAATGGCCATGAATATTAAGTGAGTCTCACCTGAGAGGGCCCTCCCCTAATGGCCTCTAATGGCCCATCAGTGTGACTGTGACTTTGAGGCAAGTAAGAGAGAATGTGAGGAGATTGAAAAAAAGGTTTTTTTTAAATTATTTGTATTTTATTTACAACACAGTACAATCAAAACATACATAATGAAGGTCAAAGACACATTATTGTGCACACTGATCTAACCACAGAGATGTGAACAGACTTTGAGTCATTACTGCAACAGATTCTGTTCAACAAGTGAAACAAGTAAATCATACCTGATATTTACGTGTGTTATTTAAGTGTTTCTACTTCTTTCCATGGATTCAAGAAGAAAAAAACATAATCAGTAGAAAAGGAGCTTGTTTTAACATAGAATATCAGTGTAGTTGAACATCTGATGTTGGTACAGCGCTCTCAGAGGAAAACAGTTTGAAGAGACATCAGGATTCATCTGTGGTGCAGGTATCTGACTCAATAAAATACAAACAACCAAAAAAAACAAAAAAACATTTGTGAGCATGTTAATATCAGGAACATCTGTATATATATATAGGTTTTGTAGCCATAGACTCACACATGCTTTGTATTATCATAAAAAAAAAGAAAGAAATCTTATATCTGAGAAACTAATTATTATTGTTTAGCAAGCTATTAAAATCTATTTGTGAACAGAGTATTAATAATAAACATGGTCTAAACATTCTTAGACGCGTAGCATTCATCATGTTGTCATTTGGGAAAAACCCAACTAGTAAATCTTTTCAAGTTTATGTCACAATAAAACGTTAACTAATGCAAAAAAGAAACATTACTTACTCATCAGATTGATCTCCTCTACTGGATGAAATCGTGTTCTTCTTTCGAGGGAAATCCTGCCTTTACTCAGCATGTCTTCTTCCAGAAACGAACAGTAGCTGCGATGAGGATCTCCTCGCTCTTTGTTTGTGTTGGGCGTTTGCACGTGCGCACGTCCCACGTGGCTATTTACATATGAATGGTGCGAGCCGCGCCGGGGCGGGATTTCATTAGAGATAATGAGTTAGATGGGAAAGACTGAACATCGTGTTGGTTTCCTACAGATTACTTCATCACAGAATGTTTGTTTTCTTGCTTCATTTTAAAGTAGACACTTCAAGCTTTATATAGATACAACTCCCATGTCTCTGTGTTGAGTATTTGCTGAGTTACAGTTCATTTTAGTGACGCTTTTCTAAAAGCAGTTCGCGAGATGGAGAAGACAGAGTGCACCCTGTTTGTTTTCTTATTTTTCCAAAAACACAAAGTTGTGTTGTTATTGTGAGTGTACACAAATAAAAGTAGACACTTAACAGTTTCGATTGATGTATAACACTTATTTGTGTGACCAAAATCAACAGAGTATTTTTAGTGTCTTTTGCATTGATCTTAAAACCAGAGAGTTAAATAAAAAGTAATTTAACGCTCAGAGGATATGATGATATTCTAGTAGTGTGGATTAATCTATACAAGTCAGTACATTTCTCAGTGCAAATAATTGTAATAGTAAAGGAGTGGTGTTAGAACCGAAGATTATATCGTGTCTTGCAACAGAACTGCTAAACATTTTGAACTGTAAATTATTTTCCCATTCATTTTTGGAGAAGGCATTGCCTCCCTTGCCTACTCAGAGAAAGCACCCCTGAAACAAACATGACCTCCTGTCTCACATGACCTCTCAGTGTCAGTGTCCTAGTTCATGTTTGTCAATAACCACATTTCAGTTGTTTTGTAAGAAAAAATAAATTCTTGTTACAGCAAAGAGTTTGTGTCCCTCTCACCTGTTTCTTGCAGGGCATCTTCCCCCAGTGCAGTCGGCAGTGTCACCTGTTGGCCGTCTCCCACCACCTCAAGCATGCTCTGTGTCCCTGTGCCAACCACAGCTGTGGGCGGCTGCATGTCATTTGAGCTCTGCTGCTGTTGCAGCTGCTGAGCCAGCTCATACCTGGGATCAAACACAACAAATACCACTTATGTTATGTGTTATTACTGAAAAAATAATCTATGATTAAGGCTAACATTAATATATATTTGCAAAAATGCTGTTGAAATATCGCAAGGATGAAAATAATCTGAAATATTCTGATATTGTGCCCAGCCCTACCAATAATGGACGACACTCCACTATGAAACTGACACAGAACATGAAAGGATCTCACAGAACAGTTAATAAAATATCATTAATAAAACACACATCATATAAAAAAAGAGAAAAATTATAAGGTAAGACTTTTAAAATATATTAAAACATGACAAGTTTAAGTCAAATTGTACCACACAGTTCACATGTGTGTTTGTGTTGATGTGATTTGCAAACAGATATTTACAGCTAAAAACAGATAAACTAGTGCTCATATTTACGTGCATATCTTCAGGCAAACATACAATCCCATCCAATAAAAACAGCTTTCCATGATGGACACGTTTCAGGTGTTTGCTTGTTCATTGAAGGAATAGTTCACACAAAAGCGAAGATCTCGCCATCATTTACTCAACCCATTGGAAGTCAATGGCTACCAGCAACTGTTTGGTTACCCATAGTATCCAAAATATCTACTTTTGTGTTCAGCAGAAGAAAGAAATTCATAAATTCATACAGGTTTGGAACAACTTGATATTGTGTAAATGATGACAGAATTTTCGTTTTTGGGTGAACTATCCCCTTAATAAACATGAGATGGTTAGGACAACTCACCTGTGTGTTTTCATGTGTTTTCTGCAGTTGGGGGAGGATTTGAAGGTTTTCTGGCAGTAGGGACACATGTAGGGCCGTATGTTGCTGTGGGTAGTCATGTGGCGTCGCAGGCTCCCGCTGGTGGTGAAGGTGGTGTCACACAGCAGGCACTTGAAGGCTTTGAGGCCAGAATGTGTGCGGATATGAGCTTTCAGTACGCCGGATGAAGCAAAGCCCTTACTGCACTGCAGGCACTTATACGGCCGCTCCCCTGTATGTGACCTGCAAAACACATGAAAATACAGAGACTCCCTCATCAGCCTTCAAAACACTTTAACTGAACCACTTTATTTTATGTTTTCATTTTAAGTTCATCTTGTTGCCACCAACTACATCTAATTAATCTGTTTCTGGACCAGTACTTCTTGAGGTGCTACTGAATGTACAGCATCATGTTATGTTTTGGCAAGCCAGTGTGCAAACAGCATGCCATCAGTGGTTATTGAATTTACATCTGAATCAGCGTAATTGCATTTTCACATTTTTTTCAAGGTAAATAGGGTTTATATGACAAAAGTTCTGATAATTCACACTTGTTTGTACTCCACAGAATCCCACTTTCATTATTTTTAGACCAAATATGCATATTTCTAACAGTGCATAAGTTGAACCTTATGTGCTGCTTAAGGTGGCTTGACTTCTTGTACGCTTTGCTGCAGAATCCACACTTATACGGACGCTCATTCTCCACAATGTCCAGATACTGCTGCAGGGCGGCCCGTGAGTTCTGGTTCTGCAGGAGCCCTGCAGTGATAAGGACAATGTGTATAATAAAAAAATAAATAAAAAAAAATAATATAAAATTTCACATTGCATCAATAATACTTCAGTCACCAGTCAGTGTTTTGTGGTGCCCACGTATATGGCTATTTTAACAACCACAGTTACCACAGGACTGTTCAGATAGTTGAAAGTGTTTTTTAAGCTGTGTTATATTACAGTTAAACTTATATTACACTTATTTCCAGCGATATCGTCGACTTGATTGCACAGATACTATTTAAACTGAACTGAGCTGGACGATGTCATCACTGAATTCAACAACAAAATGCCTTTAACTGAAAATTGAGTGTTTAATTTTGTCATTTTACATTATTGATACTATTTTCCTATTTAATACTGTAAAGTGCTTTGACACAATCTGTATTGTTAAAAGCACTATATGAATAAAGAATATTCAGTCTGCCTATGGATACCAGTTAATATTCAATCACTGTTTCAATCACAATCAGAATCTCTAAAACATCCTTTTTTAATTAATGCATTTCACAGTTGTCAGTAGCTAATAAAAATGTAAAAAAATGTAGAACAAATGTGTTTAATTCAGTCACAAAATGAACCGAAAGGAGGCACAGCGTTGTTTATATCAGGGTCAGAGAGGGAAAATATTTACTTGGAATGGATTTTCAGGGGTTGAATGCCTTCCCTTAATAATAATTATTTCAAACAAACTACACTTGAAAGCTTAGAACAGAATATAAAGAAATACTGTATGCCAAAGGTTTGATAACACTGAGAGATTCTAACCCTTCCTCTTCTTGCCTTTAGGCATTTGTGTCACTTTCCATGGCATTTTTTCCCTGAGCTCGGTTAATTTCTGACCCTGATTTAGATTGAATATAATTATATAGTATGTGCGGAACTACAAGCTCAGGTACTGTTGTACTGTAAATGTGCATGGAAACACTTTGTTGATGATCTTCCGTACCCATGTCTGTGATGAGTATTGGCTCTTGGAGAGGTATATCAGGCAAAGGCAGATTGCTCCTGGACACTCTGGTTTTGTGAGGTTTTCGAGGGTATTTGTGTTTTTTATGGAGTATACTCTTAAAGTGAGAGGTGACATGCGTTTTTCTGTGGCCTGATGTACGGAAGAACTTCTCGCAGTGAGGACAAGGGAATGGCCGTACACCTAGGGAGAGGCAGATAAACATGTCAAGTCATTTTTTTTTTTTTTGCAAATGAAAGACAGATTTACTCCTTTATTTGTTTTCACATTTTGATCTGGCACCTGTTGATGAAGTGTTAGATATGCATGTTTCTTTTTCTCTTTATAAAGCCATTTCCCCCATTAACCCTACTGTTGCATTCGGGCAATTTTGGAAATGTCACGACTATCAAAATACACATCTTATTTTCCATATTTATTATTTTCTATATTTTTATTTTCCATATAATTTTTTTCACAAGTCAGATTTTTCATAAAATCTTTGAAATATCTTTTATCTATATTTTAGCTTCTTTCCTAAATCTCTTAATTTTAGCACTGTATTTTACTGATAAACACAAATATGCACACACAAATGCATTATCAACTGACTTTTTCACACTTCCATGTTTTTGGTTTGCTTCCAGGGTAATCTTTTTTCGGTAACAACAATGGCAGAGTCTAACGTGATCAAGAGACTTCTGTGTTCTAAGAATTCATTCTCTGTTTTTATCTTGTTTTTTAGTACAACTCTTAATTTCCAAAGAGAACCTTTTAATTCTTTCTGAGAAAAAATGGATTTGTAAATTGGCACATTTCTGTTCCAATGATGTAACTGGCTATTGGGAATTTATTTAAATAGTCAAAATTCGCAGTCTGAACAGTGTCTTCAATGTTTTACTTATGCATTATTCACTTTCCAAACCACTTCCAGATTAGGCTTTGAGATGAATGCATAAACATGATTCTGAAATGTCGACCTTTCACTCATACATTCATTTTAAGTTTGCATACATTATTGTGTATACAACAGCCCTCATTAAGTATAAGTTATGTGAATGGATATGGACTGGATATGCTACATATACATTATTATTATTATTATGATTAAATACTGTACTCTATGATTATTTACTGTATTTCCTACATTTATCCGATCACATTAATAGTGCAAAGGAGAACACTATTAATGTGATAGGATAAATGTATGATCTATAATGTACCCTGGGAAATAAATTGACGCTTCAATTGGACTGATATAATTATTTAATTTATCATTGGAAAAATGTGCATCTGTACTGGAAATAAATGTTGATTTTAAAATAATTTCTTAGGATGTGGTGATGCAAGAAAAATGACTGAATGAGAAATTAAATATTTCAGTAAATGACAAGTGAGTGGTTAATAAAAAACACTCAACGCAACAGTTTGAGGGTACAGAGTCAGCGTTCTGAGTGGCTGCATAATTACATACATGTAACATTTTATTTTCTTGAAACTTAGGAAGACAGAAAAGGTAAGAAGCATTTTTGAGAAAAGAACATAATATAATATAATATAATATAATATAATATAATATAATATAATATAATATAATATAATATAATATAATATAATATAATATAATATAATATATGCAGACCTGTACTTTACCCTACATTCATATAATAAAGTATTAAAATATGTCTCACAAAAATTGAAAGAAAAAAAAAATCATTGCTGTAGTTCATGGATAATGTGAAATTGCAAAAAAAACAAAACAAACAAAAAAAAATATATATATAGGGCATTTTACTTGCCCTTTTCTTTAATTAATGTAGTACTAACATGGTAATAAAACAGTAACTGTAAAAACATTCGAATCTTTGCACATAAGTAGTTATCAATCACAATATGCATTTATTCCTTGAGGGCCATCCTTTAGCAGAGTTTGGCACCAGTCCTAATTAAACACACCAGAACACGTTAATCAATGTCTTCAGGATAACTAGAAACTTCCAGGCAGGTATGGAGGTAAACTCTGCAATACAGTGCAGGACTGGACACCTCTGATCTGGGAACTCTTGGACAAAGTATGTGTATGTAACAGAAAGAGTGTTGTTCTTACCAGTGTGGAGACGCTGATGGACCTTCATGCTCCCAGATGTGGAGAAACATTTCATGCAGTACTGACACTCAAAAGCTTTAATGCCTGTGTGGATCTTCATGTGGGCTGTCAGGGTGCTCTTGACTGCGAAGGCACGGAAGCACTGTTTGCACTTGTAGGGTTTTTCATGAGTGTGAATACGGATATGACGGACTAGATCACTGGGCTTCTTGAACTCTTTGGAGCAGTATGGACAGCCATGCCACCTCACACCATTCTCCTGCCTGATGGTGCCTAACAACAAACAAAAATATCATATCTGCTATATAATTGTGAATACTGATGGAGCTGGATCCTAAAGTCTTAGACCACATTATTAGTAAAAAGTTCCTACAGTATTCATCATTACTATCATATCACATCAGAGAGAATATAAATATAACTCAAAATAAGTTGTATGTAATAATTATAAGATATTTAAATGGTGCTTTTTGGTAACTAATAAAAGTTACAGATAACTGTTGCAGGTAACAATTAAAAAAAAAAAAACCTGTCTGGGACTGATTCCAGTTATCGATATGAGATACAAAGATATGAGAAATAAAACAAATACTTTCTTTGACACACATTTTGGATTAAATGGGAGCCATCCTTTTTTAACTTTTCTTATCAAGCTGTGGAAACTTTCATTTATCCATTTAGTAGAGGATAATTAAACGAAAAGAAAAACGTAAAGTGTTCCAGGCTTGTAGCATACCTAGCATTTGCGGAGGCTTTTTGATAATGCTTCTTTTCTCCTTTTTAACAACGGTGTCAGTCATAAGTATTTTTGAAGGAACTGGTCCATCATTTGTTGAAGTTGCAGTCAGGGCAGCTGTATCTGGCTGAAGCTTTTCTGAGCTGCTCTGAGTTTCAGGCTGAACTGGAATCTCAGTCAGTCCACTGTTCTCCAGAGCTTGCTGTGGAAACATCAAATTTCATTACAGCAAATGTCAAAAGGGTCATGAACTGATTTTAATGTATTTTATAATGTTTCCTGAGGTGCACTTTTAATTTTAATGGGATTTCTATATCAAAAACTATCATAATTTATAAATAAAATGCCATTTTCTACCCTGATTTAAGCCCTCATTAAATGATAAATTATTATAATGCGAGTCCGTGAAGGGATGTAAAAACGATGGCTCACTCACATAAGCACTTTTGTGCAAGGTGGAATTTATTTACAGTGCCAGAAAGATTGTTCACAGTGAAGAATATGTACAAGTGCACACACACACAAAAAAAATGAAATAAAATAAAAAAAATCCAGAGCCAAAGTACCAATTACCAAAGAAACAACAAAAAGGAAAAATAAACTAGATAAATACTCCACAAATATACAAGACAAATAAAAGACAGACTACCCCCACACAGACAAACAACACTGGGACGAAACGACAAGACAAGTGCAGTGTAGGTGTATGAAATGACTAGGAAATGGATGTGGACAGGAGAGAGTGGAGAAATGGGAGAATGTCTATGTGCTATCGTAATCGTGTGTGCATCTGCTCCTCCAAAAACGGCAATGGCAGGGAGGAACGGTACAGAAAATAAATGAGGTAAGTAGGCGTATGTTCAAGTAGGTGTGTGTGCCAGTGCTGCTTCCCCAGCGGTGGCAGCAAATGTTAATTTAGAAAAGCGTTTCGAGCATTTTTTGTTTGTTACAAGTTTTTGTTTTTTAAAGTAACGGCCAAGCGGCCAGTGGCATACAGTAAGCTGATCATAGTCTGTTTGATCAATTTAGCCTTCTCAAATCATCACAACTTGCCTAAAATAAAATCTATAGATATAAAACAGTTCAAGCACATAACGATGTTTAAACGTTAAACCTAGATAAATGTGCATTGTATCCAATAGTTTGTGCGGAGAGTGTAAGCTAAAGTTTGCTTTGCAGGACATGGAGATGCCAGTGCGATCACTTGCATTTTTTTCAGTGAATACGTCGTAATTTTTGCTCATGAAGGTAATGCATCATTCAGAACTGTAAAGTGTCTACTTTTATTTGTGTGCACTCACAATATAAACAAAACGTTGTGCTTTTATAAAATAAAGAAAACCAACATAATGCGCTTTCTGCCGTCTCGTCTTGAACAGGAGCGCTTCAAAAAAATGAACGGAAACTCAGCAAATACATGCCTCACAGACATGACATGACATATCTACAGGAAGCTTTAAATTACTACTTAACGAAATAAAACAAATCAAAAACTCTTTCATTATAATCATAATCATAATCCATAAAGATGAATTTCTCTCAAAAGGCGCGTCTAATGAGGAGACGGCGAGTCAAGATCGGCAACTTCATCCTTGCGAAACGAACTCAGAAAACACTAGTTTATTAGAAAATAATTCAAATATCTCCTTACTATTTCTCCCGGGCACATTCATGGTAATTACTTTTGCTGGGGCTTTGCGGCAAGCGTTAGCCTATTGCCTGCATTTGAACGCAGAACACTTCAGCTAAGTGACGGCACGCATGCTGCTGCTGCTGGACACTTATCACCGTCAAGCCGCTCTTGACAGTCGTGGCAGCACGGTCTCGTGTTGTTTCCACCAGCGTGGCAATTTTTTTTTCATCACTAATTGATGGATGTCTAATATAGAAAAATAAGGAGAAGCCTAAAACAGGCCCGAGGCCCGGCCCGCGTCTGAAGTATGACGCATAAAAAAGAGGCGTAAAAAAGTCGGGGCCGTCGGGCCCGGGCTGTTCAGGGACCATTTGATGGCAATACCTTACATCTTGACTGCCGAATATCTAGTCTCCCTGGGCAGTAGAAGCGAGTTTGGTACGGGAGTTTGGTACGAATCAAAATTTGGTATGAATCTCCGGTACCAGCCCACCAGTACTAGGAATGACCTCACTTCTTTCTAGGTCTTTGGTCGAGGGCTCCTTCAGATTGCCTCCACCTTGTCCATCTGTGATCTCAGCTGTCCATTGCCCAGGTGATACCCCAGGTAGTTTGCTTCTTGCCTTGCCTACTCACATTTTGAAATGATTAAATTTAGTCCTTCTTCCTCTATCCTCTTTAGGGTTTACTGGAGGTGTTGAAGATGCTCTGCCCAAGAGTTGCTAAGGATTACCATGTCATCCAGATTCGCTGCAGACCAGTCTTTACAGCTTTGGAGGACTCAGTCCATCAGTCTCTGTAGTGTGGCTGGTACCCTGTGAAGGCCAAAAGGAAGGACCATGAATTGGAATAGTCCTAGCGGTATTCAGAATGAGGTTTAGGGTCAGGACTCAGGGTTGAGGGGTACCTGCCAGTACCTCTTACATAGGTCTAGTGTGGTAATGTACTGGGCTTTTCCAGTCTTCTTCAGAAGATCATCCACTCTTGGCATGGGGTATGCATCAAACTTAGATTTGGCATTGAGCTTGCGAAGTCAATGCAGAGGATCCGTCTTTCTTGGGTACAATCACCATTGGGCTGCTCCACTCGCTTGTTGGAGGATCACTCCTAGCTCCTAGCTCCTTCATCAGCATTATCTCTTTCTTCAAGAGTTCGATCAGCCTCTTAGGCACCTGGTAAGGGTGTTGGGATGATGGTGATGAATCGGAAAGGTGGATGGTGTGTTGGGTCAGCTCAGTCTGTCCAGGCCTCTGACAGGACAAAGCAGGAAACTGGCTCAGGAGGTGCTGCAGCTATTTCCTCTTGAAACATTCTAGGTGAGCTAGACTGTCTCTTTGCATCTCTTAATTCTCTTCCTCTTCCACCTCCACCTTCCTCACCAGTCGAGTCCTGATAAGGGTCAAGTCAAGTCAAGTCACAGTATCAAACAGGAACAAATATATTTTTGCCACACGACCTTATTCATTTTTCCTCAGAAATTTACTTTTTTAATTATACATTTTAAATAATAATGTTTTAAATATAACATTTTTAAAATAGGCAAAATACTACTTTGTATACCGATAAGTCTGTAATTGAGAAAAAAATTATAAAAATACAAGATACAAATATGTATCTCATATTTATGTTATATTGAGTTTGACCATCCTAGGAGACAAAGATAATAGATGTTTGAAAATTATTTCGCACTAAATATCTCCAGTGAAGACTGGGATTCAGTCTGGGAGCACGCTAAATAATTTCAGTGTGTAACAAAACATGCTATTCAATTTTAAATAATATGCTGACTACACATCACCCCTTATATCAGAAATAAAATGGACCCAAAATTTTCATTGGATATAGACACCCTATTTGGACTGTTTCTTTCACTTTGCATGATTGCCTACATTGTTCTTGAAAACTATTGTAATCATGGCTCAAGACAAGAAGCCTATTGCTGTTAATGTTTATGTATCTTCCCCTGTAGCTTATCGATTTCTTTGATTTTATCTTAATAAGAACTAAATTGACAGCTGTGCATTTATGGTCTGCCTAAGCTTTTATTGTTTGTTTGTTTCATTTTTGTTTTCTTTTTGTTCTGTTGGAAAAATAATTAATTAAAAAAAATTGAATATAGAAATATGAAATTAACTGTTAGACCAACTCTATGACATTAATGTCACCAGTAAGTGGTGGCAAATCACAGCTTTATCACAGAAGTGTTCACTGAACCGATTCATTCAAAACAGTTTATTCGTTCATGAACAAGCAAAAATGGGCCACTGAATCACTCAACCGATTCGTTCAAATCCCTGGATTCGTTCAGTATTCAGTGTGTTGCTTAGAGACGCGCGTAACTCTAATTTAGCTGTGGACTCAACGGAACTGTTGGCAGCCGCGCTGAAAATATTACTAAATATCGTAAGTTCTAAATATAAAAACTCATACTAGGGCCATTTTGACAACATGTCTTGGATTTTGGGTTCAAGAGAAATATCACTAATCGATAAAACAACTTGTGGTTTTCAACTAACGAACACGTTTACATACCTTTCCTTTATGAAGTGGTGGTGACGTCCTGGCTTTGCAAATGCATTCAGTTTCGAAGTGTTAATCCAAACATCGCGAGATTCTCTTGCTCCGTGTATTTGGCGCGCTGTGTTCCTGTGCTCGTGTAGTGTCATGAACTGCGCAGACTCGGATCACTTCTGCCGCTGGTTCAGTGGCTTGCGTTTTGTTGACCAAATTATGTTGCAATGATTTATAATAACAATTAGAGTTGTTATAAAGTCAAATCCTGCCGAGTCATGAAGGTCAAGTCAAGTCAAGTCTCAAGTCACTGGATCTCAAGTCCAAGTCAAGTCGAGTCATTTTCTTAATTTAGTCAAGCAAGTCACAAGTCCTTAAATTTGCGACTCGAGTCAGACTCGAGTCAAGTCATGTGACTCGAATCCCCCACCTCTGAATGCTGGCGTTGGAAGCTCCATTCGTACACTCTCCACGTCGAGCAAGGTCTCAGCAGGATCAATCGACAGCAAGATGGAGTCATGAAGACCTCTGCTCTTGAGTGTAGAGAAATCTGTGCATCAGGTAAATCATTCCCTCACCAGCTATAGCGTCAGGAGTGACTGGCTTGGTCGGTGGTGAACTGGACTTTGAGAAGACTCTGGGAAGACTCTCTCTCTCCTCATCCTCCATAGTCTCAACAGAATTCCAGGCCGCCTCCTCCTCTGACACCGCCTTCACTTGGGATTGTAAACCTGCCCTGGGTTTTCTGCCTTCCCGGCACTGTATTGCGAGTCGCTATCCCACCGCTACCACCCAATGTGATGAAGGCAACGAACAGTTATCCACAATATATGAAGGTGTTTTGGGTATACTCGAGGCACCACGGTAGCACTTTTGCATTGACTTGGTAAACAAGCATCATCTTTCTTCTTCTTCTTTTAGTTTTATGGAGATTACAATCATGACTTATCAGGTGCATACCACCACCTACTGTACCAGAGTATGTAGCATGGACTATGATTCGATTATATTACTTTACATAGTAGTGATAATTAAGAGAGAATTAGAAAAGCATCATCTTTATGTTTGAACTTGACTTATATAGGCCAAACTCCGCACCTTTTTGGGTCATACCATCCCCAGGTAAGTATAACATTTAATACACAGACCTTGTATACAAGTACCTTGTATACTTGACATCTATTATCATCATCAATCAATAATAATCCATTCCACATATATAATAATAAACACATAATCCATTAACACATAACACATTTAACACAATCTTCACACTCAAATACACACAGGAACACCTATTCACACTAGACAACGGTTTCACCAGTTTGGTGCAGTGTAGGTGTATGAAATGACCAGGAAATGGATATGGACAGGGGAGAGTGGATAAATGGGAGAATGTCAATGTGCTATAGGGATCGCATGTGCACCCGCTCCTCAGATAACGGCAACAGCAGGGAGGAACAGTACAGAGAATGAATGAGGTAAGTAGGCGTGTGACACAATCTGCAATGTATAAAGTGCTATACAAATAAAGGTGACTTGACTTGACTTGGCTTTGGGGGTTTTAAAGGTAAAAGATAATGTGAGGTTGTTCACATTACTTTTTAAATGAAAATAATATCAGACTTTGATCTGAACAGATGACACTTCTAACCTGCATGCATAAAACACCTTAGCTGTGAATGTTTAAGAATACCAAATGTTAGTGAAGGTGATGTGCAGTGGAGGCATGGGTCAGATTATAATTTGATTAATTATGAGCAGAAGGATATGAAAATGGGAACAAATTTTTAATCAAGTCAGTGATTTCAATAGAATGAATTGTACAGGTGCATAATCTGAGCCAGAAATCAGAGAACAGATGAGTCAGATTTAAAGAGCAGGTCATATGGGTTTTTGAAAAATATCTCTTTTGCAGTTTATAACATAGCTATCCTTAAATGAAAACAGTCTGCAAAGTTGTTAATCAAAAAAGATAAATAAAGATACTGTCTCTCAAAAGAGAGAGTCGATTCTGAATCGCCTTAACGAGTCGTTAAATTTTTTGGAATCTTTTGCCTGTTACCAGTATATGTCACTGGGTAACACATTTGCATAATCCCTACCTGCTCGCGAAATATGAACAGAGTCTGACCTGCCCACAAACACTTCCGCTAGTTAGTTTGTTTACACCATGTCAAGAAGACGCTGTGTTGAAGGATACCACAGAAATACGATTTGTACCTTTTGTTGTGTGCTTGTAATTTTACTGAGGACTGCTTCTCTAATCTTGGCTTTTATTTTTGTTGGCTTCTAAACTTCTTTATTTGGACTAACAAGCATCTCCGAACCAGAACCTGTAGTATGATTGATACGTTGTGTGTACATTTTCAATTTAGTGCTCAAAATATCATATATATCAAAATATTTTTGTGCTAATATGTGATGTATACCTAGGGCAGCTTTAGGTTTCCAGGTAAAGCACGATATTACTGTCTTACTGAAATAGTTCTAATAATTCGCTATGAACTTACTATTTCCTAAGAATGTGTCGATTAATGTAGACTGACGTTGTTCTAATTACTTCGTTTAATAATAAAGAATGTAGTGTAGCGCACAGACTTTATAATCATTGTGAAATTGCTGCACCGGCAGTTACAGGGTTAATGCGAGAGAGACGAGCGAGTTAGCTAGACTTAGTTCACACTGCAGGTCTTAATGCTCAGATCGGATTTCTGCTGAAATCCGATTTTTTGCGCTGTTGTTCACATTTTCATTTAAATGCGACTGCCATCAGTCTCATGTGTGAACTGTTTACGGCCCTGAAGTGACCCGCATGCACAGAAGAAGATGTGACTTCAGACGCAGCGCACTGTGTTTGCGGAAATAAAAATGGATGCTGCTCGTGTTAGCAATTTTTAAGTTAATGTGCAATCGGAGCCTAAATAACGAAGTGATGAGAAGAAGAATATTAAGAAGGTGAGCACAATTTCCTCCAGCGCAGAATTGTGACGTCTGTCACATTTCAATGACATTAAAATCGCATGAAATGCGACATGGCCGTTCAGACTGAAGTCGCATTGCAAAACATCAGATATGTATCTGATTAGGACCACATATGAGAGTGGCCTGGGCTTGATTTGAAAAAAATCAGATTTGTGCTGTTCAGATTGTCATAAGAAAATCAGATATGGGTCACATTTGGGCAAAAAAGTTGGATTTGGGCCACTTTAGCCTGCAGTGTGAACTAAGTCTTAGGCTGGTGCGCCTGTGGTAAAGCTGTTCTGCGTTCTGATTAAAAGTTAAGACACAGAGCGTCTTTTGTCTGTCGTTCTTCAAACATTAAAGTAGACATAAAAAAAGAAAATTAAAAAAAGAAAAATCCAAGGCACTCTTCTTCAAAATGATTTAAAAAGCCTTTATTTTACTGACTATTTCATAATAGAAAATATAAAAGACATGGGAAGAAGCAACCCACATGTAGCGGCACAAACAGCCTTCTTCAGGGTGTGCTTCCCAGACAAACAGTTTCCCCTTTTGTGTATACTAATTATAAACACCTGAGTGAGATGGTAAATTACCACATGAAGCATGCCAAAACAATCCACTAGGTGGCTGGCTGTGAATATTCACATGCAAAAATATATATACAGGTGCATCTCAATAAATTAGAATGTCGTGGAAAAGTTTTCAGTAATTCAACTCAAATTGTGAAACTCATGTATTAAATAAATTCAATTCACACAGACTGAAGTAATTAATTATGGAGTAATTTAATTGTGATGATTTTGGCTCACATTTAACAAAAACCCACCCATCTCAACAAATTAGAATACTTCATAAGACCAATAAAAAATTTTTTTTAATGAATTGTTGGCCTTCTGGAAAGTATGTTCATTTACTGTATATGTCCTCAATACTTGGTAGGGGCTCCTTTTGCTTTAATTACTGCCTCAATGCGGCGTGGCATGGAGGTGATCAGTTTGTGGCACTACTGAGGTGGTATGAAAGCCCAGGTTTCTTTGACAGTGGCCTTCAGCTCATCTGCATTTTTTGGTCTCTTGTTTCTCATTTTCCTTTTGACAATGGGGTTCAGGTCTGGTGAGTTTGCTGGCCAGTCAAGCACACCAACACCATGGTCATTTAACCAACTTTTGGTGCTTTTGGCAGTGTGGGCAGGTGCCAAATCCTGCTGGAAAATTAAATCAGCATCTTCAAAAAGCTGGTCAGCAGAAGGAAGCATGAAGTGCTCCAAAATTTCTTGGTAAACGGGTGCAGTGACTTTGGTTTTCAAAAAACACAATGGACCGACACCAGCAGAAGACATTGCACCCCAAATCACCACAGACTGTGTAAACTTAACACTGGACTTCAAGCAACTTGGGCTATGAGCTTCTCCACCCTTCCTCCAGACTCTAGGACCTTGGTTTCCAAATGAAATACAAAACTTACTCTCATCTGAAAAGAGGACTTTGGACCACTGGGCAACAGTCCAATTCTTCTTCTCCTTAGCCCACCTTACGCCTCTGACGTTGTCTGTGGTTCATGAGTGGCTTAACAAGAGGAACACGACAAATGTAGCCAAATTCCTTAACAGGTCTGTGTGTGGATGCTTTTGATGCCTTGACCCCAACCTCAGTCCATTCCTTGTGAAGTTCACCCAAATTCTTGAATCGATTTTGCTTGACAATCCTCATAAGGCTGCGGTTCTCTTGGTTGGTTGTGCATCTTTTTCTTCCACTCAACTTTCTGTTAACATGCTTGGATACAGCACTCTGTGAACAACCAGCTTCTTTGGCAATGAATGTTTGTGGCTTACCCTCCTTGTGAAGGGTGTCAATAGCTGGGTTTCCATCACCCTGTTTTAATGCGCATTTTGAAGTATCGCATGAGAAACGAGTGATGGAAACGACAAATTTCAAATCAAAATCCCTTAATTCGCAAAAAAGCTTTTACGCTCACTTGAGGTGGTTTTTGACTTGTGCGAAAAAGGGTTAATGCGAATAATGGGAGATGGAAATGCATTTTGTGAATAAATTCCTCCAAGCGCATCAAAAAAGTCATGTGACTTTGCCTTATGACATGGGATAACTTGACTAGCAGCGGACTGATCTCATTCCACAGCATCTGAAATGTTGTTATGGTCGTTCTGAAATGCCTGAGAAGTCTGTCATCAAAGTATTTCTGTATAATTGTCTTACACGACTGTGTTCCCAAACAGCAGCATTCACCTCCGAAAGCAATGACAGCATTTATTGTGTTTCGTCTGCTCGCTCTGAGGCGCAATGAATTTTTCGTACATGAAAATTATTATATTCAGTAGCTTATCCTAGTTTTCTATAGGCTATTTAGTGCCAGTTTACCAGAAAGTGACGATTTTGTTCTCTTTGACTCGTTGGATGGAAACAGTGCTCGTTCGCAAATGTTTTATGTGATATTCAAAATTTGCGCATAAGTTAAATTCGCAACTTTGGATGGAAACCCGGCTAATGATTGTCTTCTGGACAACTGTCAGATCAGCAGTCTTCCCCATGATTGTGTAGCCTAGTGAACCAAACTGAGAGACCATTTTGAAGGCTCAGGAAACCTTTGCAGGTGTTTTGAGTTGATTAGCTGATTGGCATGTCACCATATTCTAATTTGTTGAGATTTTTGTTAAATGTGAGCCAAAAGCATCACAATTAAAAGAACCAAAGACTGAAACTACTTCAGTCTGTGTGCATTGAATTTATTTAATACACGAGTTTCACAATTTGAGTTGAATTACTGAAATAAATGAACTTTTCCATGACATTCTAATTTATTGAGCTGCACCTGTATATAGTCCACTAGGTGGCATACATCGTAAATATCCACATACAAAGAAAGTCCACTAGGTGGCTACATTGCAAGTTCTAACAGCTACAGTGACAAGATAAAATGGTGGGGGAGGTACATTGATGACATTTTTTGATTGCACAGCTACTATTTAAACTAAACTGAGCTAGACAATGACATCTCTGAATTCAATAATGAAATGCCTTTAACTGAAAATTGAGTGTTTAATCTTATCATTATACATTACTGACACTCTATCCTCCAATTTGATACTGTTAAGTGCTTTGACACAATCTGCATTGTAAAAACGCTATATAAATAAAGGTGACTTGACTTGACTTGACATTTTCTTGATATGGAGTGGTTCTTATGAAGAACTGTTACAGTTTTATGATCACTTGAACAATAATGACAGGAATGTAAAACTGTGCATGAAACATTCCAAAATGACCATTAATTTTGGATGGGAAACTCCATACTACTGTGTATCGCAAAACAACAGATAGAAACACTATGTTAAAAGCTTCCATCCAAATTGGCTCAAAAATAATATACCTTTTGGCCAGTTCCAACGTCTTAGACATATTTGTGATACCGACAATGAATATGAAGTGCAAGCCAAAGTCATGTCTAACCAATTTTCACAAAGGGGCTATCACACAGAAATTGTACATAATGCTAACAGGAAAGCCCTGTCCATTCCTAGATCAGAGCTACTCCAGAAAAAGAAAAAACGATCCTCTAAACAAAAGCAGGCTTATTTTGTTACAAAATATAGCTCTTTGGCCAATCCTATCAAAAGGATAATATACTCAAATTGGAATCTTATTAAGAGTGACTCTGTGCTTAGAGAAGTGTTTTCTGCACCTCCAAAAATTAGCACATATTCGCGATAGGTTAGTACCAAGTCATCTTCCTGCCAAAAAACAGATTACTTGGCTTCACAGACAGTTAGAAGGTACTTACAAATGTGGGTTATGCAATCATTGTTCCAACATTAAAGAATGCAAACAATTCTGTGATTTTAAGACAAATAAGATGTATAACATAAAAGCATTCATTAATTGTAACACTACTTTTGTGGTATACAGGTTATCATGTAAATGTGGATGTTTTTATGTAGGCCGGACCAAGAGACGTCTCAAAGACAGAGTATCGGAGCACAAAAATGCCATTAGAAAAGCCAATTTGGATTATCCTATAGCAAAACACTTCCAAAATGTGCACAAGAGTAATCCAGAAGGCCTAATGGTTGAGGGTTTAGAAACGATCAAAAAGAACATTCGGGGTGGTAACCGATTAAAATTACTTTTACAGAGAAAAACATTTTATATATACAATTTACAGGCCACAGTGTACCCTGGGTTGAATGAAGAAATAGATTTCAGGACTATATATTTATATATATATATATTTTTTTTTTGCATGTGAATATTCACAGCCAGCCACCTAGTGGATTGTTTTAGCATGCTTCATGTGGTAATTTACCATGTCACTCAGGTATTTCTAATTAGTATACACAAAAGGGGAAACTGTTTGTCTGGGAAGCACACCCTGAAGAAGGCTGTTTGTGCCGCTATGCGTGGGTTACTTCTTCCCATGTCTTTTATATTTTCTATTATGAAATAGTCAGTAAAATAAAGGCTTTTTAAATAATTTTGAATAAGAGTGCCTTGGATTTCTTTTTTAAATTTATTTCTTTTTTTACATTTACTTGAATTCCTGACCCCAAAGAGCACCTTCAGACATCTCATTGAACTCCCTGAGCACCCTGGACTTTTTTTTTTGTCTTTCCATTACAGTAGACATATTTTGGTTTACAAACTGTATTGTTTCATCAGTTAGTCATGTTAGCACTCGGCTAACGTATCCACCATTATTGTTTTAAGTGTTTAGCAGCTAAACTTTAACTGTGGGCACGATTCGCTTGCATAAGAGTTTTTGTATTTTATCGCATTATTTTAAGAATGGATTCTATATTATTGTTTTATGTAAAGTTGCTTTGTCAATGGTAGCGCTCGCTAACTTGCTCAACGACTCCTCTCTGTGCCAATCACAACAGGCTTGGCCAGCTGACCAATCAGAGCAGAGTAGGCTTACTGGAAGGGAGGAGTTTGCTCTGAACTTGCTTGGTATGAATCATTTCGAAATCATTGGCAAATGACTCTAATATTAAATGTTCATTCTGAGAAAAATTACAATGTTTCCTTAGATGCATTTAAAACTGTTGTAGGGGACTCCAACACAATATTAGAACACTTTAAAATACCATATGACCTGCTCTTTAATATGTTCACACTGTGATCCAAAACAAGGTCTGTGACAAAGTAAGAGAAAAAATTAACTGTGATGTTAATGTCTGACATGTATTGTGCAGAGTACAGGAACACATGGATCTGTTGTCACTAGGGGTGTCCCCGACTAAGGATTTTCATAGTCGATTTTTGAATCTTTCCAATAGTCGACTGATAGTTGAATCATATATTTGGGGGCGGGGCCAAGATCAGACATTCGACAGTTATAATTAGTTAATACACAGGGAAATTGTGTATCGGACGCCTCGCAGATACAAACGGGGTAAATAATGTTTTATGTTTTGATTAAAAGATAGTTAACATTAAACGTCAGCGGAACCCTAAGAATTCACAACATTTTTAAAATAGTGCTCTCATTATAACGTTATGTATATGACAGTATGTTCTGCATTTCTGTTTTGAGCTGCGCGCGCTGAAAATGGCCAGAATAAAGTTATTATAATAGTGTTCTCATTATAATGTTATGTATATGACAGTCTCAGTCATAGTTATTAATATTCTGCATTGTTGTTTGTCCTGCTCGCGCTGCGCGCCGAAGAGATAATCACCGTAGTACCTCAACCAAATGCATCTTATATGAGATAAATAATATACACGATATACAGTGGGGAAAATAATTATTTGATCCCCTGCTGATTTTGTAAGTTTGCCCACTTTAAAAAAAAATTTGTGTCATTTTTATGGTAGCTTTATTTTAACTGATAGAGACAGAATCCAGTTAATAATTAATCCAGAAAAAAACAGCATACAAATGTTAAAAAAAGATTTACATTTTAGTAAGTCAAATAAGTATTTGATCCCCAAGCAAAACATGACTTAGTACTTGGTGCAGAAACCCTTGTTGGCAAGCACAGAGGTAAGAAGTTTCTTGAAGCTGGTCTTAATGTTCTTCTTCATTAGCCACTCCTTTGTTGCCTTGGCCAAGACCCATCCATGACCCATCTTCAGTGTTCTGGCTGAGGTTCTCATCCAAGATTTTACAGTACATGGCCCCGTCCATTTGCCCCTCAATGTGGTAAAGTTGTCCTGTACCCTTAGCAGAAAAACAGCCCCAAAGCATAATGTTTCCACCTCCGTCCTTGACTGTAGGGATGGTGTTCTTGGGGTGATAGTCAGCATTTCTCTTCCTCCAAACACGACGAGTCGAGTTGATGCCAAAGAGCTCAATTTTGGTCTCATCTGACCACAGCACATTCTCCCAAGCCTTCTCTGAATCATTTAGATGTTCATTGGCAAACTTCAGACGGGCCTGTACATGTGACTTCTTCTGGCGTAGTGTGTTACCAATGTTCTGCTTGGTGACTGCGGTCCCAACTGCCTTGAGATCATTAACAAGTTCCTCCCGTGTAGTTTGGGGCTGATCCCTCACCTTTCTCATGATCATCCTTACCCCATGAGGCAAGAACTTGCACAGAGCTCCAGACCAAGGCTGATTGATGGCTATTTTGTATTTTTTCCATTTGCGAACAATCACACCAACAGTTGTCTCCTTCTCACCAAGCTTCTTGCTGATGGTCTTGTAGCCCATTCCAGCCTTGTGCAGGTCTACAATCTTGTCCCTGATATCCTTTGACAGCTCTTTGGTCTTGCCCATGATAGTGTTGAGGTTGGAATGGAAGATACGGATTCTATGGACAGGAGTCTTTTATACACACAGCAAGTTGAAATTCGGAGTATCTTCTTAAAGTGACAGGACTAATCTGTGTTCCACATGTGCACATAACCAATCTGTGGGAGCCAAAATTCCTGCTGGTTGGTAGGGGATCAAATACTTATTTGACCTACTAAAATGTAAATCTTTTTTTAACATTTCTATGCTGTTTTTTTCTGGATTTTTCGTTTGATATTCTGTCTCTATCAGTAAAAATAAACCTACCATAAAAATTATAAACCCTTATTTTTTTTTAAGTGGGCAAACTTACAAAATTAGCAGGAGATTGAATAATTATTTCCCCCGCTGTATATAAACCGGCTGAAATGTTTTGAAATTACTTCTACCCTACCTGATCAAAAAAAATCCAGTCTTTCAATCTGCCTGTGTCAGTTTGAGTCTATAGGGGTGGTTGGATTTATTCACGTACGTGGAAATATTTTTTTAAAGCTTCTTTCTTTTCAGATTCTTATTTACAGCATAATAGGCTGTATATTAACTTATTGGGAGAAAACCGGTAGTTCTATGTGAAATCAGACATTTGAGCACCCCCCATATAGCTAAAATGGCATGACCATAACACCCCGTGAATATTCGACTGTGAGATTAGTAGTCAAATCAGGCTTCTCCTATCGAAGCATCGAATCTTCGACTATTCGGGGTCGCCCCTAGTTGTCACCATGGAATCAGGCCAGAGTCTTTTATGCTATCAAATGAGATCAACTTTCATCTTGCACCTGCTTCAACCAGGTGATGACTTTATCTACAGACATTTAAAATGCCCTCTTGAGTAGGTTTCACGTTACTTTTACTCTCTTTCACTGAAAAAGTTCTTGCTTACCTGTAGGATGTCCTGGTTGATGGCTGTGCCTATGGCCTGCCCAGGGGGAGGTGCTTGAGCACTGTCTGCTGTCACATGGTCAGACAGTTCCAGCAGCTGTTGGATCACATCTGTCACACCCTCTGCCCCTTCTGACCCCACTGCACCCTGATCCACCCTTGCATTTCCTTTCTGAAAACGAACAAACAAACAAACAAACAAACAAACAAACAAACAGAAGAATCATACTTTACAGGTAAGCTTATGCAAGGATGACTGTGAACAAAAGGTTTCTCACACTACAATTAACCCTGGGTTAACATCTTTGTATTCCTCTGGTTTAAGGTCAAGCACAATTAAGCAAAGCTTTACACGTATAATTTCTAAGGGGATATAATAATATTCCACCCCAAAAATAAATATTCTCTCATTGTTTACTCACCCTCCACAGAAGAAAGAAAGTCAAATACAGGTGCATCTCAAAAAATTAGAATATCATATTTTTATTTTTAACTTATTTCAAAAAGTGAAACTTTCATATATTCTAGATTCATTACATGTTAAGTAATACATTTCAAAAGTTTTTTTTTTGTTTTAATTTTGATGATTAGAGCTTACAGCTCTTGAAAGTTAAATATCCAGTATTTCAAAATATTAGAATATTTCCTAAGATCAATCAAAAAAAGGATTTGCAGAACAGAAAATTCAAGTTCTTTAAAGTATGTTCATTTATGCACTTAACACTTGGTTGGGGCTCCTTTAGCACAAACTCCAGCATCAGTGAGGTGTGGCATGGAAGTGATCAGCCCTCTTTGTGGAGGGTGTCAATGATTGTCTTCTGGACCATTGCCAAGTCAGCAGTCTTCTCCATTATTGTGGTTTCAAAGAACAAGAGATACCCGGAATTTATACTGTAGGGATGGTCATTTAATGAAACTCAAATATAAAAATTATAATATTTTGAGATACTGGATTTTTTAATTTCATGAGCTGTAAGCTCTAATCATCAAAATTAAAACAAAACAAATTTTTTTTTTGAAATGCTTTAATTTACATATAATGAATCTATATGAAAGTTTCACTTTTTGAAATGTAAAAAAAAAAAAAAAACTTTTTCACGATATTCAAATTTTTTGGGATGAACCTGTACATCTTGGGCAGCATGAGGGTGAGTAAATGACAAGAAAATTTCATTTTTGAGTGGAGTATCTCCTTCCCTGCATGTGAGCTGTAAGATGAGTTTATCTCAGACAGGAACAGACTGAAATCACCTGTGTTGCTGTCTCCTCAACTTCCATTACTGATATGTGCATTTTGCTGATGTGAGCATTGAGGCTGCCAAGCTTTTTATAGACACAGCTACAGTCCATACATGGGTAGAGAGGAACATCAGTTGCCTAAAAACAGAGATTCTTCATTAACAAAAGCACCCACTGCGGATTTGGAGCCATGCTGAATATAGTCAAGCTATTCAATATTATTATTTTGGCAATTTAAAATGAACCAACACTGTAATTATTGCGACATTGTCTCCCATTTATTCCCTAGACTCCGGCAACCCAATTTTATCTTATTCCATGTTGGGAACACAACAGGCACCAGTTATAGATTATTTTTACATTCTCATAACTTTGTGAACATTTGATTACAGTATTTAACTAGATTTATAATAAGTAGGGATGACACAGTTACTGGCTTGAAAATGTTTCGATGATTAGTGTCATAAATTTCCTGTGTCTGTGTCTTGGACTTTTAAGTTTAGTTCTGTGTGTTATTGTTGCATTGTTCCCCTGATTGTTTCTATAGTTACTTTCATTAGATGTCATGACAGATCATTAACCACACCCTTGTTATCTTGTTAGGCTTATTCTCTTGTGTGTATATATAGTGCTTTTGTTTCACTCGTGGTTGGTCAGACATGTTTTTGTGTAATTCCTGGTGTTTCCCTGCTTGTTCATTAAAGTTTTCCTGTGCTTAGATCTACTCCTTGCCTGCTCTTTTCACGATGCTGTTGCAGTTTGTATCACATTTCTTATTTTAATTAAAACCATACTTTTAACTGAAAGTAAAACAAAGGATTTTTTCTCTCTCTCTGAATTTTTTCACCAAAAATTTTTCTTCGCTTCGATTTTTTTTTTTTCGCTTTCCAAAAACTTTTTTCCTCTTTTCAAAAACTTTTTTTTTTCTCTCTTCAAAAAAGAACCAGGCACCACTATCAGTAAGCACGAAATCTAATACTCAAGGTTTCTCAGGCAATTTATCCTTAATACTTTTACAATAAGGTTTTGCACATTGTAAGCAAGACAAAATTAGGTTAGATGTGTTTCATATTGTATTGTCATGTTTAATAGCTGGGGTTCATTTTCAGTTGTATGTTGCGTTTTTAAAACAGTTTTTGTATCTAAAAATGCGCTTAACAGTTGTGCTTTTTGCTGTCCTGTTTGCCTAGCATTAGATGGTGAAAATATTGAGAAAATACTATAACTGAGCTCACTTTGACTTTAATGTATAGACCTTTTACTCTGTTCAGTTTGGACACTAAAAATGGGTTGGAACTAATTTTGAACTCTCAAAGTGCACCAGATTGATGCATTTAACTTGTACTAAATTTTATTCAGAGGGGTATGCCCCCAGTGCTGCAAGCACTCTGATATGGTGTAAAAAATCAGACATTTAAGAAACTGTAGTTCCCTTTCGAACGGTCTCTCCCATTGCATATATACACTTATGAGGAAACTCCTGCTTACTCTGATACTGAAGCATGATTTGTTCATGTTCATGTAGCTGTATGAACAAATGGCACTTCAACCCGCCAAAAGGGGAGGAGCTGACTGCTATGTAAGTCGGCTCAGAGCGTCATTCGTCAGAATTATTTTTCCTTCAGCGATGAAGATCATCTCCTCACTGGACTCTGAAGCAAGAAGCCAAAGCAATGTTCTGCTGCTCGCCATAGAAGTGCCCCGGCAGAGAAAGATTGCCTAGCAGCCTCCCCCTGCAGCTATCCGGTGACTAAAAGAGCAAATTTCTGAGCAAATTTCCTGCGACGCTGTTGCAAATGCAGGCACCCCTGCAGCACGCTCCACACGGGCAGAGTGAGTGCACCACTTGCTTGGGCACCGCCCACACTGAGGCATGCGCTTACTGAGACAGACTGCTTTCACTGTGAGTGGAGTTTAATGGGGCTGAGCAACGGGCTTGAGTGATATCACGCCATCACAGGACCCACACGCTTCACTCTCCCAGCAGCACTTTGATATGCCGGTGTGGATCTGCACTTTGATACAACAGCTTCCCAGTCAGCAAACAAATTTGGCCCAGATTTGGCATGCATCTGGCACAGCTGGCATTCATCCGGCACTGGCATACAGCATGTGGGCCAAGCATGGCCCAGATTTGGCAGAGATGGTACCGGGTTTAAGACGACACACAAGACATGGGCCAGATGTCAAATGTAGATATGTGGGCCACATAAGTATTGCGGATCTTGACCCACATTTAAAATCCATTTCAAATATTTTTGACTAAAATCCCAATGTTTTCCCATACAGAAAGATAATATATTCACATATATGTGAAACACTGTTAAATGTATTGAAATACATTTTGAAAATATATTTTTAAAATGCATAACATAAAGCTCATATTGTGTTTAATTGTGTTTACATGTGAAATTATATTCATGCCTCATATCATATTATATGATATGATATTATATGTTATATTATAGAATAGTATATCCTGTTGTTTTATTTATATACGAACAAAAACAATGTTTTGCATTCACTGCTTTCATATTCTCATTCAATTTACAGTTTGATGTAGGCCTACTAAACAATACATGATGAAGTTTCAGGACATTTTATTTTACTTTTATGTACTATTTATGTAAATGCATAACTTTGATGTGTTTTAGGCCATGCTGGCCAATCAGAAGCCTGAAAAAGTTTCCAGTAGGCGGAGATAACAGCGCAGGCTCCGACGTCACAAGCCAAAAACTCCGGTTTTGCGGTCTACACGATAACACTTTTGAAAATCTTCACACTGGCAGGAGTTTTCAAAATGTTCGGTTTCAGTGACCTGGTGCAGCATTTGCGTGAGGACGAATGGCCAAACTGCATAGAAAAAGCTGCTGTTTTGAAAATAATCGCGTTCGTGTGGACAGGGCCAATCAGCGCGCACGTTGAGCATTCAAATCGCATTTAAACTGGAGCGGAGGAGGTTACCATGATAACAGGGCGTCAATTCACTCAGCTGACAAGTAGCAAGAGGCTGTCTCTCTGCTGTTTTCACTGCTTTCAGGTAAGTTTAGTCCCTAAAGTTACACAAATAATACATACAACCGTTCCTGACACTTTCTTACATGTAATTGACATGTATTTGTATATGTATGGTTTAGTGACCGTTAGCATCAGAGGCTAACAATTAGAGGTAAGCTAACTTTTAGATTTGAGCTCTTATTAATGAACGTTTGAGTTTTTAAGCACCTTTTATGTGTAGATGAGCGGCTTTGATAGTTTTGTAAATGTTTTGCTGATACTTTGTCAATAGATAAATGGAAGTCACTATAAGCTAATTAATTTAACCTAAAAGGCTGCACTGTGGGGTCAATCGGTGACGTCACTTACATGAACTAATGGGCTGAAACTATTTCAAACACGTTTTGAACTTTCATTGCAAACAAATATTGATAAATTGTACTGTGATTTCAGGAGCGTCAGAAAAAAATACCTAAAACAGTGGAAGTTACAAGAAAATTGGTAATGGGAGCTGCTGACAGAGATGGAGGAAACAGCTGATCTGAGAAATCTTATTAAATAACTTTATATGAATTTTTCACTATATATTTCAACTAAAAATATGAATTCTGGTATCTTAAGATTTTTTATATGTTTTGTATATTATTATTATTATTATTATTAGGGGTTCGAGCACGCAGTGCTGAAACCCTATTGTAATTGTTAGGATTTTTAGGGGTTCAAGCATGTAGTGCATTGAAACCCTATTGTATTTGTTAGGATTTTTTTTATTAGGGGTTCGAGCACGTAGTGCTGAAACCCTTTTGTAATTGTTAGGATTTTTAGGGGTTCGAGCACGAAGTGCTGAAACCCTATTGTATCTGTTAGGATTCTTATTAGGGGTTCGAGCACGCAGTGCTGAAACCCTATTGTAATTGTTAGGATTTTTATTATTATTATTATTATTCTGCCCTAAAACGAATCATGCAGCCCAAACCGTAAGGCCTAGAGACTTGAAACTCAGCCAGATGGTAGACCTCAGTCTGTGGAGAACGTATCAAAGTCTCAGCCCAATCGGCCAAACGGGGGCGCTTCGATTTTCATGCGAAACAGTATGCTTATTAGCGTCTATGCTAACGTTAGCCAAATGTTATTTGAAGTATAACTCCTGAACAGAATGAGTTATCTTCACCAAACTCAGTATACATGTGTAGGAGCTCAATCTTTGGTCAAATAAAAAAAATTGCGAAGCTCTGCCTCTTGGTGGCGCTGTAAGACTGAAAAAACATATAAACAGTTATAATCACGCGACCGTTAGTCCGATCGACTTGAAAATTGGTATGCAGCCTCTTGGTCCGAAGGGGCACGAGTGTATATGAGGTCATTCGCGTATCTTGAAAAACATGACAAGGTTAACGGAGGTCGCTCGGAACGAAACTCATTGGGCATGTTCGACTCATGGCCCTAAAGGTCTGTAAGAATTTTGAAAGAGATCGGCCACTAGTTGGCGCTAACGTCTTTTTTGGCTCTGTAATTGCGTGGCGTTTAACGTATCCACACAATATGCATATCATTTGATAGATCTCCTCATGATGAGCAACTTTGCCTCAAGGACCATTGCTGTCAATCAAATCGTTCATTAATTATTCAGAAATATGTCAAAAACCTACTTTTGTGAACTAGCCTCTGGATTTTCGCTCAATCCCGATCAAACCACTATAGTAATAATCTATGGACTCTCTAGATCAATAATTATAAAAAAAATGTTGAATTTTGTCCTTTGGTTAGCTATAATTGGCTCATTTAAAAAAGGGGGTGTGGCCACATATACCCAAAAGCCTATAAAACCTAAACAAAAACTTGAAACTTTTCGAAAGTTGGTGAAAAAATGTGTCAGATGACTCTTAACAAGCATGAAAAGTTTCATGGAGTTTCGACCATAGGTGGCGCTATAACAGTAAAAAAAGCCTTCAAAACCACAATATTTCAATTGTGCATGAACGTAAACTGTAAAAAAAAACGTTCATATATTCACACATCCACTAGTTCTTCATATCATATGATAGAACTCCTCATTCTGAACAACTTTGTCTCTAGGATCACTGCTATCAATCGAAGTGTTATTTAAATATTTTCAATTATGTTCAAAACCTACTTTTGCGAACTAGTTCTAGGCTTTTCACCCAATCGGAACCAAACCACTGCAGAAATGTTCTCTGGACATTGACAATCAATAATTATCAAAAAAAAAAATTTAATTTCAACTCACTTTCGCAATGGGGCCCCAAAACGTTTAAGTCGCGGGCCAATTTTACGAAACAGGCTATAACTAGTGAAGGAAATGGCATATCTTTACCAAACTCGGTACACATATGTATGAGTACAAACTTTGGTCAAATAAAAAGAATTGCGCTGATCCGCCACTTGGTGGCGCTATAATGTCGAAAAAAAATATAACTGGGTAACCGTTAGTCCGATCGACTTGAAATTTGGTATGCAGTGACTTTGTCCGGAGTGGCTCAAATATCTACGAGGACATTCGCGTAGGAGCAAAGTCCTGATGGCTATGCTTTCCCGGGCCGCCAACAGGGTTGGGCTCGTGTGGAATGCTCCACCGTGTCCCGAGCCCTCGAAGGCTGGACAATTGGTTTCTCGGGGGGTGGCACGAGCTGGTTCTCAGCCACCCACCCCGGTTCCTTTCTTCCCGGAGGTGCATGAAGAGCTCACTGGTACGTGGAAGGCACCTTTTACTGCCCGAAACCATGCCGGTGGGTCCTCCTCCCTCACCACCCTTGCACGAGGGTGGTCATGATCCGCAAGTTCTTCAGGAACTTCGGGCGACAAAGGTTACGGAGCGGTCAGTGGGTCGTAGGATGTCCACTTTGGTGATCCAGGAACGCCATCTCTGGCTGTGTCTGGCCGACATGAGGGATACCGACAAGGTCAGGTTCCTTAATTCCCCCGTGTCCCAGACCAGCCTCTTCGGCGACACCGCTGTTGCATCCACCCCGCCGCCGGCAGCACTTCAGCCTGCTCGTCGCAGAGGGTGACCCCCTGCGGCTGCCCCCCCATCGCAGCAGCAGTCTCCACCCAAGTGGCACCATGGAGCCAGTCGTAAGTGGGGTCCCCAGCCTGTCCAGGCCCCCGCCAAGAGGGGCGGCAAAGCCAAGAGCAAGAGGCCCTAGGACGGGCGACCCGGAGATGGTTGGTACTGCTCTTCAGGAGATGGTGACTGCACCGCTCCTACCCCCGGAGGAGGGCCGGGTGGTAAATCCTTTGTTCCCTTTTCTTTCTGTTCCACTCAAATTTTCAATAAAAGAGCAGTTTCTATCATCTACGGGTCCGAAGAGGGCTCGGAGAGTAGTGAGAGGGGCAAAACCTCTCCACTCTCATCCACCTGTTCTATCGCCAGCGGACAGCAGCACGCAGTTCGAGAAGGTCACCCAAGCCTCTCCTGCACCCCCTGTCCGACCATGGAACCAGGTAAATGTTACACAGCACACTCAGACCCCGCTACGGGCCGCCTCCCAAAGAGAGCCCCCCCGAGCCGCGTCCCTGCATTCCACCTCACTGCCCCACTGCGGGTACGCCTACAGTCCCCTTGGTCCCGCTTGTGAGGTCTCTGCGAGCCTGGTTAGCGCTCCCCAGTCCGTCTCGCTGGCTCATTCGGACCATCAGGCTCAGCTATGCGATTCAGTTTACCCGGCGTCCCCCCAAGTTCAGAGGTGTCCACTTCACTTAAGTGAAAGCTGTCGATGCCCATGTCTTGCGTGCGGAGATCGTAGTCCTACTGGTGAAGGACGCAATAGAGCCGGTCCCTCCAGCCGATATGAGGTCAGGGTTTTACAGCCCTTACTTCATTGTACCCAAGAAAAGCGATGGGTTACGACCGATCTTGGACCTGCGAGTTTTGAATCGGAGCCTTGACAAGCTACCGTTCAAAATGCTCACGCAGAAACGCATTTTCGAGTGCATCCGTCCCCGAGATTGGTTTGCAGCGATCAACCTGAAGGATGCGTACTTTCATGTCTCGATTCTTCCTCGACACAGGCCGTTGCTGATCTTTAAGTTCGAGGGTCGAGCATATCAGTACCTGTCCTGCGGGCTGGAGCAGTTGTGCAAACACAGGGATTTGGTGCTCGGTCACCTCAGCCAGTTGGGCCTTCAGGTCAACTGGGAAAAGAGCAAACCCGCCCCAGTGCAGAGGATGTCTTTTCTCGGTATGGAGTTGGATTCGGTCGAACAGTCAGCACGCCTCACAGAGGAACGTGCTCAGTCTGTGTTGAACTGCCTGATTACATTAAGGAGCAGGACAGCGGTCCCACTGAAACTTTTTCAGAGGCTCCTGGGGCATATGGCAGCCGCAGCGGCAGTAACCTCGCTCGGTTTGCTTCATATGAGACCGCTTCAGCACTGGCTTCATGGCCGAGTCCCGAGATGGGTGTGGCAACGTGGCATGTACCGAGTGGCAATCACTCCGGAATGCCGCCAAGCCTTCAGCCCGTGGTCAGACCCCTTGTTTCTTCGGGCAGGAGTGCACCTAGAGCAGGTGTCCCAGCATGCTGTGGTCTTCACGAGCTGCGCTGCCGGGAGAGTGGAGACTCCACCCCCAGGTGGTCCAGCTGATTTGGGGAGAGTTCGGCGAAGCTCAGGTAGACCTGTTTGCCTTGCCAGAAACTGGCGCACAGCTGGTCCCAGCTGGTTCGCAAATACGTTTCCCCCAGTGAGCCTACTTGCACAGACCTTGTGCAAAGTCAGGGAGGACGAGGAGCAGGTCCTGCTAGTTGCGTCCTATTGGCCCAACCAGACCTGGTTCCCAGAACTCACGCTCCTCGCGACAGCCCCTCCCTGGCGAATTCCTCTGAGGAAGGATCTTCTTTCTCAGAGATGGGGCACCCTTTGGCACCTGCGTCCAGACCTCTGGAAACTCCATGTCTGGTCCCTGGACGGGACGCGGCGGTTCTAGGTGACTTACCTCCTGAGGTACTTAACACCATCGCTTTGGCACGTGCACCATCTACGAGACGTGCTTACGCCTTGAAGTGGAACCTGTTCGTCGAGTGGTGTTCTTCTCGCTGAGAAGACGCCCGAAGATGTTCGATCGGTGTCGTGCTTTCCTTCTTGCAGCAAGGGTTGGAGCGTAGGCGGTCTCCCTCCACCCTCAAAGTTCATGCTGCCGCTATTTCCGCATGCCACAACCTCATCGATGGCAAGTCTGTTGTTAAGCACGACCTGGTCATCAGATTCCTTAGGGGGGCGAGACGGTTAAATCCTCCTCGACCCCTCTCCATACCCTCTTGGGACCTTGCTCTGGTGCTTCGAGCACTCCAGATTGCTCCCTTTGAGCCTTTGCAGTCAGCAGACTTAAAGATTCTGTCTATGAAGACTTTGTTGCTGGTTGCATTGGCCTCCATCAAGAGGGTAGGGGACCTGTAGGCATTTTCGGTCGACGAATCATGCCTAGAGTTCGGGCCGGGTGATGGCCACGTGGTACTGAGTCCCCGGCCTGGCTATGTGTCCAAGGTTCCTGCCACTCCCTTCAGGGACCAGGTAGTGAGCCTGCAAGCACTGCCCCCGGAGGAGGCAGACCCAGCCTTGGCTTTGCTCTGTCCAGTTCGCGCCTTGCGACTGTACATAGACAGAACTCAAAGACTCAAGACCTCAGACCAGCTCTTTGTCTGTTATGGAGGCCAGCAGAAGGGAAAGGCTGTCTCCAAGCAGAGGATGGCCCACTGGATAGTGGACGCCATCACCTTGGCTTACCAAGCACAAGGCGTGCCCTACCCGCTCAGGTTGCATGCCCACTCTACGAGAGGCGTGGCATCCTCCTTGGTGCTGGCTCATGGTGCCTCGCTGACAGATATTTATAGAGCTGCGGGCTGGGCGACACCTAACACGTTCGCTAGATTCTATAGCCTTTGTGTCGAGCCGGTCTCCTCCTGTGTTCTCACCTCAGGTCAGAGGCACGGAGAGGTGCCGGCTTAGTGTCGGCTTGCTGCGTTACATACGCTTATTGCTCCAGAGAGTCCCTACAAGGCAGACCCTGTTGAGTCCTCCGATGACTCTTCGGCAGCCAGACGTGGCAGAGCGTCTGGCGCCAGGCCTTACTCCGTTGTATCCTTAAAGGGATAGTTCACCCAAAAATGAAAATTCTTTCATCATTTACTCACCCTCAAGTAGTTCCAAACCTGTGTGAATTTCTTCGTTCTGCTGAACACAAAGGAAGATATTTTGAATAAAGTTTGTAACCAGGCTGTTTTGGGGCACCATTGACTTCCATAGTAGGAAAAAAAATTACTATGGAAGTCAATGGTGCCCCAGAACTGCTCTGTTTCCCACATTCTTCAGAATATTTTTCTTTGTGTTCAGATGAACAAAGAAATGAATACAGGTTTGGAACTATTTGAGGGCGAGTGAATGATGACAGAATTTTCATTTTTGGTTAAGAACCGGATTTAGGCTAGGTTCCATATGTGTGGCCCTGCGGGGATCCCATATGTGTTATTCCACGGGTTGCTCCTAAACGAAACCTGTGTCTTTCCCTCTGGGAGAACCCACCTCTCGTCAGGTTGGAGTCACCTCAGTACTTCCATATGTAGTACAGCCCTACGGGGTTAGTCCATATGTACTACTCCACATAACTACTTCGGGGAAGGATGTGGCTTCCGCAGCATTCCTTTCCAGTGAAATGGTACGCTTTCCCAGTGTTACCCAAAAGTCTCACTGAATGGGTTTTGGGGAACAGCAGTGATCGACACTCTCTGTGTTTGCCCTGTCCCACCGTCCTTAAGCAAGGGGGTACAGGAGGCTTGCTACAGAGCGCTGGAAGGGGGCAACTCCTGTGGCGCTTTGGTAGGGATTCTTATTCGTCGGTCAGTCCAACGTACGTTGAACGTGACCGACTGAATGGGAACGTCTCAATTACATAGGTAACCCTCGTTCCCTGAAGGAGGGAATGGAGACGTACGTCCCGTCGCCACAGTCGCTGGACCCCGCTGATGCTGCCGCCTTACCTGTTCGCCTCCTCAGCGAAAACCCGAAGATGCAACGCACCTGCTGCTCATTATATACCCGCGCTGCGAAGTGAGCAGCTGCTGCATATGATTGCATGCCAATGTGCATTGGCTCGTTTTAGTTACACTCGAAGCAGATTGGCCTCTCTAGCGAGATTCCTATTCGTTGGTCAGTCCGACGTACGTCTCCATTCCCTCCTTCAGGGAACGAGGGTTACCTATGTAACCAAGACGTTTTTTATCGAAGCATCTGTAAAATGCTTACTTTCACATCCAGATAGCCCCTCCTCACGGAATGTTCTTAAGATTTGTGTTCGAGGGTGTGGCTTAGCAATATACAGTCCTGCATTCAGACTGTCTCTGGCCCTGCACACTTTACAAAGTGTGTATCTAGATGCTGCTCTTCCCCTCTGAGACAGATGTGAATCCGCATTATGAATCACCTCGATGACTGGCTTTTGCTAGCCAGGTCAGAACAGGAACTTATTGCTAAATCCAGATGATTACATTATTTTAAATGAGTCTACCCCCCAATATTACTGTTATAAACATGAGGTGCATCTAAAAGGTAAAGGGGGAGGTGTTGCTACAATCAATAGTAATATTTTCAATATTTCTCAGAGGTCTGGTTTCAAGTATAATTCGTTTGAAGTAATGGTGCTTCATATAAAATTATCCAGAGAAACGTGTTAATGATAATTCCCCTGTGATGTTTGTACTGACTACTGTATACAGGCCACCAGGGCACCATACAGACTTTCAGATTTTCTATCGGAGTTAGTGCTGGCTGCAGATAAAGTCTTAATTGTTGGTGATTTTAATATCCATGTTGATAATGAAAAAGATGCATTTGGATCAACATTTATAGACATTCTGAACTCCATTGGGGTTAGACAACACGTGTCAGGGCCTACTCATTGTCGTAATCATACTTTAGATTTAAAGGGGTCATGAACTGCCTGTTTGTTTTATTTTATTTTTTTTTTTTACTGTTCTTTAAGGTCCACTTATAATGTTATCAAGATTTTTAAATAAAAAAAAAAACATCATAATTTAGAAGTAATAAGCTATTTTCGGCCCTATTTTTAACCCCCCTCATCAGAACGCACTGTTTGAATAGGTGTGATAGATTGTAGACTCGGAAGTAAACGCCCACTGCTATGACTGGCTAACATGTTTGATAGTGTACATTCCTCATAGATGGACCCTGTTGTGATTTATCAAAAATGCATAAATAACTCAATACATAATCAAACGATCTGTAAGAAGAGACAAAGCAATAGTGACCACATAATAAAAAGTTACTCACAATTGTGTTGCGACATTACTGTCATATCCAAAATAGTTGGCACAGCTTTTTGAAATGGTGGGTTTGTAAATTAATCTGTGGAAAAATGAAGTGAACAAAGGACCGAGTTCTTACTGACGCGGTCTGGATCTTCATTAAAAATAAAGTTCACTAACTCTTTCCTAATGCTGGGATCAAAAGGAAGGCAACACAAACACTGTTTTTCCACAACTTGGCACTGCATAGCGTCTTGTTGTCTTCAGAGCCCTCTTTATCGTTTGGTTTCTGTGTAGACCTGCGCGTTCGCCTCTCTAGTAAACACTACATGTGCGAATCGGTGGGCTGGGCTAAACAGGCAGTGATATCGAGGCATTGGCATTAATCTAAAGCTGCGGAGGCAGTGCTTATCCACACTATTACATCATAGAGTAGAACATTCCAAAAACTGTCGTTTTGGCAGACTGCCTTTCATAGGTGCCGATTCCATAAAAACACTTACGGAAAAACATGAGATGCTACTATGCTACTAAAAGAGGTGCTTCTAGAAGTCATAGATCCTCTTCTGAATATTATTAACCCTTTAGCACGTGAGTTTAAAATATTCTAGCTGAGCCCCCAGCGTGAGTTTTTTTAGGTGACCGTTATTTTAGAACTTATTGCCTTATTGTTTCCATAGCGACGTGTCATGCTTGTCATGTGACACACCGCAGCTACGATAGCGCTTTATGACACATGGATCACTTATTTCGTTTTTTCTTTTTTATTCAAAATATTCACAAATATGCTCACAATATATGATATCAGTAAAACATGTCGTCAGATTATATTTGTAATGATCATTATTGCCGTTTCCATAGACATTATCGTGTATTTTACAAACTATAAATGTATGGTTTTGCTAGTACTTATGTGTATTTAAATGTCTGGAACCTAAAATAAGCATTATATGGTTGAAAACATTGAATAGTTGTGATAATATGACAAGCGCTTAGCGCGTCTGATCTGTCTCAGCGCCAGTAAAAGCGCGAAAGCAGATTTGAATTCAGCAGTTGATGACGTGACTCACTGAACTTTCTAATCACACCGGTGTGATCGTATGCTTCAGGGACCAGCCAAGACTGATCACACTAGTGTGATCGTACGCGTCAAAGGGTTAATTCGTCAATGTGAGGATATGTCCCAAAAACCTTCAAACTGGCTGTTATTAAGCCTCTCATTAAAAAAACACCCCAAAGAATTAGTTAATTATATTTAATGACAGAATTAGTTAATTACAGAATCTCCCTTTTCTGTCAAAAATACTAGAAAAGGCAGTATCCTCTCAGCTATGTTCCTTCTTAAAGAGAAATGGTGTCTGTGAGGATTTCCAGTCAGGATTTAGATGATATCATGGTAGTAATAATACTGCTTTCATCAGGGTTACAAATGACCTGCTCTTACCATCCTTTTCATGCTTTACATGTTACCATTGGGAGATATCATCAGGAAACATGGTGTTAGCTTTCACTGTTATGATACTCAGCTCTATATTTCTTCGCAGCCTGATGAAACACACCAATTCGTAATGGAATGCAGTTAGGGCTGCACGATATATCGAAAAACTATCGTTATCGTGATAATAGTATATGCGATATCCGTATCGCAGAGAGGTGCGATAAATTAAATTTATTTTATGTGCCAAGCATTTGTGTGTTGTATGCATAGGTTCTATATCCAAATGTAATCAATCAGATGGGGCCTTACTATATTTATTAGGGCTGGGATGATACGCTAATCTGCCAATTCAATACTATCCCGATACTTGTGTGCTGATTCAATACATATTGCGTTAATTGAGTATTGCAATACGACGTTACAATTTATTGTGATTTTTGTTTGCCTTTTAAAGACTTGACAATGGAAAATACTTGATCATACCCTTAAAAGAGACTCTATATGATGAGTCATATTAACAAAAACAATGCATCACATCTTTCTGAACTTTTATTTTAGCAGCATACACATACACAGTGTACAGTGGGGAAAATGTTATTTGATCTCCTGCTGATTTTGTACGTTTGCCCACTGACAAAGAAATGATCGGTCTATAATTTTAATGGTAGGTTTATTTGAACAGTGAGAGACAGAATAAAAACAAAAAAATCCAGAAAAACGCATTTATAAATTGATTTGCATTTTAATGAGTGAAATAAGTATTTGATCCCCTATCAATCAGCAAGATTTCTGGCTCCCAGGTGTCTTTTATACAGGTAATGAGCTGAGATTAGGAGCACTTTCTTAAAGGGAGTGCTTCTAATCTCATCTTGTTACCAGTATAAAAGACACCTGTCTACAGAAGCAATCAATCAATCAATCAGATTCCAAACTCTCTACCATGGCCAAGACCAAAGAGCTGTCCAAGGATGTCAGGGACAAGATTGTAGACCGACACAAGGCTGGAATGGACTATAAAACCATTGTCAAGCAGCTTGGTGAGAAGGTGACAACAGTTGGTGCGATTATTCACAAATGGAAGGAACACAAAATAACTGTCAATCGCCCTCGGTCCGGGGCGCCATGCAAGATCTCACCTCGTGGAGTTTCAATGATCATGAGAACGGTGAGGAATCAGCCCAGAACTACACAGGAGGATCTTGTCAATGATCTCAAGGCAGCTGGGACCATAGTCACCAAGCAAACAATTGGTAACACACTACGCCATGAAGGACTGAAATCCTGCAGCGCCCAAAAGGTCCCCCTGCTCAAGAAAGCACATGTACTGAAGTTTGCCAATGATTCAGAGGAGAATTGGGTGAAAGTGTTGTGGTCAGATGAGACCAAAATTGAGCTCTTTGGCATCAACTCAACTCGCTGTGTTTGGAGGAGTAAAGCTGCCTATGACCCCAAGAACATCATCCCCACCATCAAACATGGAGGTGGAAACATTATGCTTTGGGGGTGTTTTTCTGCTAAGGGGACAGGACAACTGCACCGTATCAAAGGGACCATGGAAGGGGCCATGTACTGTCAGGGCAAGGGCATTGAAGCCAGCCAAGGCATTGAAAATGGGTCGTGGATGGGTATTCCAGCATGACAATGACCCAAAACACGGCCAATGCAACAAAGGAGTGGCTCAAGAAGAAGCACATTAAGGTCCTGGAGTGGCCTAGCCAGTCTCCAGACCTTAATCCCATAGAAAATCTATGGAGGGAGCTGAAGGTTCGAGTTGCCAAACATCAGCCACAAAACCTTAATGACTTGGAGAGGATCTGCAAAGAGCAGTGGGACAAAATCCCTCCTGAGATGTGCACAAACCTGGTGGCCAACTACAAGGAACGTCTGACCTCTGTGATTGCCAACAAGGGTTTTGCCACCAAGTACTAAGTCATGTCTTGCGAAGGGGTCAAATACTTATTTCACTCATTAACTTATTTCAATCAATTTATAAATGCGTTTTTCTGGATTTTTTTGTTGTTATTCTGTCTCTCACTGTTAAAATAAACCTACCATTAAAATTATAGACTGATCATTTCTTTGTCAGTGGGCAAGCGTACAAAATCAGCAGGGGTTTAAATAATTTTTTCCCCCACTGTATATTTAAAGTACCAAAACCCTGAACTTGCACATGAATATAATAGTCAAATGTTCAACAAAATGTGTAGAAAAAATACTTTCTGAAATAAAATAAAGTGCTATGTTACTTTGCATACCATTTTAGTCATGTTTTCCCGGCAGTGTGTAAAATCCAAAGTGTTTCCACACTTGGGATTCAAAATGTGAAGGTGCAGAAAGAATTCTGGAAGAGGTTTGATCCTCTGCCTCCATCATGGTTTTGCTTTCTCGTGCTGGCTTGAAATGTATAAGATGTCATCCAATGCAGCGGCACTGCGCACGCAGAACGATCGATTTTTAAATCGTTTTAAAAAAAATCGTGATAGTTAAGTGAATCGATTTTTTTTCTCCCTCCCCTAATCTTTATACTCACCTCCCAGTTGGTGCTATTATGCTATTGGCTAGACTGGGCCCAAAGGGGAACCTAGTGGCTCAGAGCAGAGTGGAATATAAATATGGCGGGAGTAGAGCCAAGCGAGGAAAATGACAGCAGCGAAGAACTTGTGCCTAAAAAGAACTGTACGTCTGAAATATGGCAATATTTTGGCTTCAAGAGAGAAGACGTGTCACAAATGCAGGTACTGAGTAAGTCGTGCCGAAAAATGTGGTCACATCAAGAGGAAATACAACAAATATGCCAAGTAACAATAAAGGAGATGTACAGACAACCAAAGTTGATCAAAGTTTTGCAAGCGTAACGCCTTATGGAAAAACCTCAAAACGCCACAAGGAATTAACAGAAGCTATCACACGCTTTTTAGCTAAAAGACATGATGCCTGTTAACACCATGAGCAAAGAAAGCTTTGTGAGTCTAATTAACAAATTGGACCAGAGATATCAGCTTCCATCGATAAATTATTTTTCTCATGTCGCAATTCCACAGATGTACGATACATGTGCGAAGACAGTGAGCTCCGAGCTGTGCCAAGTGGACTTCTACGTAGAGGTCTTCACGGGTCCTCTTGGATCCAAAAACCCGAGACCCGACCCGAGACCCTAGTGGGTTCGGGTCCGGGTCTGGGTCCAAAACTTCTACGAGTGCCTCGGACACAGGTAGGGTTCAGTATTAGCAGCCTCGGGTCTCGGGTAATTAAAATAAATGTGCTTTTCCCAAATGGACCCGATTAGACCCGAATTCTTTTAAACTTTCCCGGATGCATAGCCTACTTGCGAGTTCATGTTAACTTAATTTTTGAGAAACGCACGTAAAAAAGGAACATACGTTTGTAACCTCAGAAATCCATCTTATAGATATGAGATCCATTAGTAAATGCATTCACTTCATCACGCTGCGTGTCAATGCAAGGCTTTTCTTTTTTGTGTGCAGAGGCCCTTCACCGGAGAAGAGGTAAATAACATTGCACACAAAACTAGCAAATCCATGATTTATTAACCTATCGATTTAATTTTTATAAATATTTCAAATCCAATAGTTACAATTGAAAGCCAAACTCAGAAATAGCATGCATCCATCAGGCAGGCAAAAATATAAAGTAATAGGCGAATAAGTAAATAAACTGAATGAAAGTAATGGAGCAGCGGCCAAATCAGACCGATGCGGGGCTGCAGGCTGTGCACACGTCAATGACGTTTACGTTCGGGTCCAGTCGGGTTCGAAAATAAATGCGGTTGGGTTAGGTTGGGTCGGACTCGGGTCTAATTTCATCGGGTCTGTCTCGGGTCGGGTTTATCTTTAAAAAAAAAATATTTATGCACGTCGGGTTCGGGTAAGAAGTGATTCGGGTCGGATTTTAGGACCCAAGAAGACCTCTACTTCTACGCTAGCACCACTGACCTGTGGTCCAGTCATACGACTGAGCCCTACATGAGCTTTAACTTTCTTACTCAAGACTTTGAATTAAAAGCTTGCTGTCTGGGCATTGTATATTTGCCCAAATCCCACACCAGGGAAAACATAGCCCATGGATTGCGGGAATTTTTAGCCAGCTGGAACTTAAAAGTGGAAGATCTGTTAGGTGGTTGTCCGGCATCTTCAATAAACAAGCTACAGATAGTCCAAAATGCAGCAGCTAGAGTCCTTACCAGGTCAAGAAAATATGATCATATTACCCCAATTTTACAGTCTCTGCACTGGCTACCTATTAAGTTCCGGATCAATTACAAAATACTATTACTTGCCTATAAGGCACTAAATGGTTTATCTCCTGCGTAGCTAACTAGTCTTCTACCACGCTACAATCCAACCCGCTCCCTAAGGTCGCAAAATTCTGGACTTTTGGTAGTACCTAGGATAGCAAAGTCCACTAAAGGAGGTAGAGCTTTTTCACATTTGGCACCCAAACTCTAGAATAGCCTTCCTGATAACGTTCGGGGTTCAGACACACTCTCTCTGTTTAAATCTAGATTAAAGACACATCTCTTTAGCCAAGCATTCACATAATAATCTTGTACTGCATTTATATCTAATCAAATGTATATTATAATTCTTTAGATTGGGTTGAACAAATCATTTTTGCTTGAATAGAACAGCAGCTATGCTAATTACGTCTCTATCTGTTTCTCTGATTCTGCCACGGGATTAACATCCCGTGGTAACTAGGAATTACTGAAGCGTCAGTCTGGATCCAACCCTTAAAAAGATCCGGGATGACCAAACACCTGAGAAGAGATGATGGCAACCCCTCAGAGGACCACAGAGGATGCCAACCCTCAGACAACATACACAATTACCAAGTTAAGTCTGTCATAACTTAAATATACTAGGTTTCTTCTTCACATATGTATGTGTATATATGTGTGCATATGTGTATGCATGTATGTATATATGTATATATATGTGTATGTGTATAGTAGAAACTTAATTTCCTGTAAAGCTGCTTTGCAACGATTGTATCGTAAAAAGCGCTATACAAATAAACTTGAATTGAAAAAAAATTGAAAAGATCAAGTGTCTATTACAACAGACAACGGCGCTAATGTGGTGAAGGCTACCGAACTTAATAATTGGGTCAGACTACAATGCTTTGGTCACCGCTTGCATCTGGCCATCGGTGAGTGTTGAATGTTTATTGCCATAATAAAATGAAAAAAAAAGGTATAGTTGTTTGTATAGTTGCATGTAGTATAGACATGATTTTGGATGTATGTCCCTTTTTTTTGTTTTTTCTTAACTCTTCAGAAAATGCTGTTAAAGGTGATGAGCGCATTACTCGAGCTGTTGGTCTTTGCAAAAAGTTAGTGGGGCATTTCTCCCACACCTGGAAGGGGAAGATGGCCCTGAAAAAAAAAAAAAAAAATCACAAAAAGAGCACAACCTCTAGGAGCACTCCCTCATCACAGAATGCCCTACAAGGTGGGGTTCGAGGCAGAAAATGATTCAGAGAGTTCTGGAGCAGCAGTGGGCCATAAGCGCCTAGAGATGACCTCTACAGCTCTGAATGTCAGTGGAGACCATGTCATCTAGATGTGCCCCAGTAATAGATCCCCTGTGAAGACCGCATCAACTAGACGGCCATCGGGACAAGGCCACTGGAACCAGATGAGTCCTCTGCACATCTGTCACTCTAGACCGCCCTCCTTTTGGTGTTAGCGTTGGTCAAGCGAGTACGTGACCTGCAAGCACTGTCAGTCAGTGCTTTACGCCATTGAGTTTGGGCCTAACGACTGTAAATTCGTCCTCAAAAAAAAGACACGGCTATGTTGCCCTGCTCCAATTTTTTTTAAATTATTTTTCACTTTTTGGTTCTGCTCATGCCAATATACAAATGTAATAATTTTTAATAATCTTTTGTATTATTATTGTGTTGTGTGTTTATCTTTTATTTAAGTGCCACTGCAGCCCTACTATGTAGACATGATATTTGGAGTTCTCCACGCTTTTTGTGGTATTAGCATTAACTATTAATGGATTATTTGATTGTTAATTTGAATGACAATGGATTATAAATACTCTCTAATCACACACACATACAATAGCTACGTTTACATGCAACCAAATAATCCGTTTGTAATCGGATTGACGGCTCAATCGGACTGAAAAGGCTTCATGTAAACACCTTAATCGATCCGATTGAGCTCGATCGGAATGAAATTTCAATCGGATTGAAGGGGGTGGTTTATTCCTTTTCTAATCCGATTGAGCGTGCATGTAAACACTCGATCGGATTGAAAACCGAAACTGAAAGGACTGCGCATGTGCAATGACGTATGACGCGCAGAACGAGCGGGTCATTCTTTTGAATGAAATGTTGTATAAATGCGTGTCCTGTCATTATAAAACTCTCTTTTCACTCAGCAACTGGAGCAGGACAAACTCCCACCAGTCCATGTTTCGGACGCTCATCCACAGGCAACCCATTTGTGCACGGGGAGGGGCATTTTTCTGCATGATAAATATGAGCAGCACGGCACTGCGGTTTATATGTATATTTGTCCAGAAATGGAAAAATATTAATTCTGCTGTTAAAAACAAATAAAGAAACAGAGAGTAGTTATTATGTGCAAACAGTGTGAGAAACTCTATATTTGTGCAGTGTGCGCATGTCCAAAAAAAACAAAACAATTACGATTTGAAGCTTGTGACATAAACGCGCGCATCAACCCGATCACTTTATTTCAATCGGAATGAATTCAGTCCGATTGAACCAAAAATTGTGCATGTAAAAGTAGTTGTGTGTTACAAAGACAATCCGATGACCACTTGACAGGAAATGCAGGGGGTGTTACCTGAGAGTGAACTCGCTGAACATGTGAATGAAGGTTTCCTTTTTGGGAGAAAGAAGCAGGACAAAGCAAGCACATATGTGGTTTCTCCCCTGTATGTCGCACCATGTGTGTCTGCAGCACCACCTTTTGGTTGAAGGCCTTTCCACAGTGATTGCATTTATATGGCCTCTCACCTGTATCACACAGAACACAATGTCAAAAAGTCAACAGCACAGGTTCACAAAAATATAAATATTAGTGTTGTCTTTTCAAGTATAAAAAATGTGTATTTGGGTTTACCTGTGTGAATGCGTATATGTCTAACAAGCTGACTGGGTTTTTTAAATGTCTTCCCACAGTGATGACAAACGTTCTTGAATCCTCTCCGATCAATGTTTTTATAGTTTCTTGAACTTGTTATAACAGGCCTTAAAATGAATTGAGGATCAGAGTATGAGCAACAAAGCTGAACTCAAACAGTACATACAATATATCTGGATTAATATACTCACAATAAATGAATCAAAACTGATCTAATTATTCAGCTCATAGTAAAAAACTAACTAAAACAAACAAACAAACGAACAATACAAAGAACTGGTATCTAAGTGGATGAATCTCATAAAACCTGTCAAGAATACATCACATTTCAAAAAGACATGTCTATTGCGTAACCATACAGCATAACTACAAAATGGTTATTGAAAGTCAGCATTTAACTTACAAACATTGTGATATCTAAATAATAAGATGAGGGGTGTTTTATTTACATCCAAATGCCTTACAGATTATGCCACCCACATGCTATAGGACTTTTAAAATCATCGGATTGCTGTTCTTTCAACACTACACAACTGTCTGATATCGCTGATGTGATTTCCAGTCATAACATTTTAAATTGCAAGAGTTGGAGACACAGACTGGACTAGATATTTAATTGGGAGGATATGCTATTTCATACATTCTGACTTATTCACACTGTTAGTTGGATTCTCAAAAAACGAGTTGGACATATGAAGGAGTATTTCTGTGCCAAATACACTCCTTCAGGGTTCATATAATGACCCTGTATGATGTCATAAAGGGCGGAATTCCTTGTATGGGCACTTCTTCCGGGAAGAGCACATGCATTTCAACCAGAGCGAGACCGAGAGCAAGAGCAAGAGCAAGAGATGTGCTTCATTCGGGTTATGGAAGTCATCGGCACAGGACTTGCTCAAGAAGGATTTGACATTGTTTTTAGACCACAAAATCAACAATGTCCCACATCATAGTTTCATTTGAGCTGCGTAATCGTCGCTATGGGAATACCTTCGGTGTGACGAATGTCTGAAGCCTTTATACCATCACGCCATTCTATTGGCCAATAGCGCTAGCACCACACAAAAGGATATGAACGTATGCTACAAGAATGTGCTGTGCTCTGTCATCAGATTTTCATTCCTTCAGAAAGCAGATTTTTCTTTCGCCCATAGGAATGTATCTCTTGCGTTCTTGGCGTCTTTCAGAGAAATATATTTCTCTCAAGTAGACACAATGAGCCAGAGCACATTGAGGATGGAATGGAGGTCTGTTGCCGGGGCACATGCAAAAGTTGGAAGATCGTTACGCGGACCCCCTTTTCTTTACTAATGCCGAATAGCGGCCTACCCCAGAGGCTTGTCATTCGTTTTCCTTTGGTTGTGGGCCATCTGATTCTGAGGACCTTGTGAGTGAATTGTGCTGTTCTCTCCCTTCAAGCGGACAGGAGAAACACACTTCCCTGTCTTTACAGAGTTATTCGATGTGATTACTCGTGCTGTAGACAAGCTGAATGGAATAGCGAACCAGTTCAAAATCAGGCCCAGTCGAAACTTGGATGACCGATTTTTGACCAGCCACACCCCGCCTCAGCCCAGCCTGATCAACCTCTCCCTTTCTTCCAAGTCCTCCACCACAAGGTTTCTAAGTCTTGGACACAACTGTTTTCGGCACGCATTACTAATCCTGCTACGCTGATTTTGCCACAGTTTCCAAAATGGCGGTGCACGATTATGCAGCGATGTCGGTCATCGAAGAAAATCTCGTGGCCTATCTTGCGCTAACTTCAGCACCTTCTTGGATATCACAGCCTCTACTGCCATCCAAACCAACAGTCCTGCATCGCTGCTGGACAGGCAGCAGCCACTCTTCATTCGATGACCATGCACCAGTCTTATCAAGCTGATTTGCGCATGCATTCAGAGCTCCAACTGCTGGTGTGGGGAGTCAGCCTGATCGGCAATTGGACATTATTTAAAGGGGTCATCGGATGCAGAATTCACTTTTACATGTTGTTTGAACATAAATGTGTGTTTGAAGTGTTTGTACACATCCACCCTATAATGATAAAAATCCACCCGGTGATTTTCTTTTAATCCCTATAAATAATATCCCCTTTCTCAAATCAAGCCGTTCTCAGATTCTTGGCTGTGTGACATCACACAGACCCATGGCCCTCCTACGATTGTTGATTGACACTGGTGTTTAACCATAGACACGCCCTGAGTGAGCTGTAAACAGTTCGCCATTGTTTCAATGCCGGAGCAGAGGTAGATAAGAATGTCTCCTAAGCGATTGAGGTGTTTTGTTGTTGGATGTAATAAAGAACATAGCAGTCATCATTTACTCCCGACATCTGAGCCGCTGAAGATACAGTGGATTACTTTTGTTTTTGAAGGGAATGCGCCCCTGATCTACCTAAATGCGTCTATGTTCGCTCAAATCATTTGTGATCCATCCTCGCCTACAGAAGAAGTGAGTGCAAGTTTTTTAATGAATTTTTAAGTTTTATTGCCTTTTCTAATAATGTGCTAGTTAGCAAGTTCCGCAATGAATGCAGCTAAAGTAAACATTCTCATCAGAATGGCTCGTCACCCACGGAAGAGAGGGGTGGGTGAACAGAGCTCATTAGCATTTAAAGAGACATGCAACAAAATGGCTTGCTGTTAAAAGAGCTGTTTTTGAAAGGTTAAAAAGGGTGATGTTTTAAACTACCATTGAGAAATTTTAACCAAGGTATGTTATAGACTTTTCATTAAGACCCTAAAGAATCATATCAACTTGTGGAAAATGGGCATCCGATGACCCCTTTAAAGTGATTAAAGCCTCTAGCAGATTATGTGGCTGCATGGAAATGCTTGCCCAAGATCTCACAGTGGGTGTTTCATACTGTTTGACACAGCTACACCATCCAATTCTGGAAAGGCCCGCCTCCTTTCAGCGAGATTCTGCCCACAAAAGCTTGTCCTTGGAGAATCACAGTTTTGAGTCAGGAGATTTTGTCACTCCTAGAGAAAGGAGCTATAGAGGAAATACCCCCCACACAGATGGAGCCAGGCTTCTACAGCCATTATATTGTTGCACCCAAAAAGGATGGTGGTTTGAGAACTTTCAGAAAATTCAGGATGCTGACATTAAAGTCCATTTGGTCTTATATCTGAACCGGAGATTGCTTGTGACCCTAGATCTGGGCCCATATTTATCAAGCTTCTCAAAGTGCCATTTTAGTCTTTAGTGCAGAGAATTCATGAAATTAAACAAACTTAAGTATAAAAGCAAGTTATCAAATTTCTTAAAGCTAAGACTCACTTTTATTCTCCCAGTTATTTAAGACAGCTCGAGAGGTCTCTCAAGTGATTAGGAGTTGCCATTAGGGGCTTGTGATGGCGCTGAGGAGACAGAGACGTAGGTGTGCGAATCTTTCAGGAAAGGAAGAATGTTCTTGAAATGTTTGGCAACGAGCAGTTAAAGAAACGGTTACATTTCCTCAGTTATTCAAAACGAGCAAAGAACATTTACATTAACAAAGAACATCATAACTGACTGCACGAGTATTATGCGATCTAAACTGTATGATGAATAAATCTCTTACCCCTCATTTACACTGCACGCCTCTGCGGCGCATTACAGCTCCACGGCCACCGGAGATGATCAGCTGCGCCGTGGCAAGTTTCTGAAGCGGCCCTCTGCGCTGCATCACTAAAGATAGGCACCTAGTCTATTTTTGACGGATAATAATAATCATCATCTCGCTGTCGTCAAAGGCATCAGCAACAGGCAATATCTTTGACTATCGTTGATACACTATACTATCGTCTATCGGCACCCTAAATTGAGTTGTGATGACGCTTCGTTTACTTGCCATAATGTATTCACTTGAAAATTCTTTATTGTCAAATGTGTGTTGAATGTAAACTCCTATTAGGAATTTAACCATTCAGTGTGAATTTTTCTGAGAATATTCTTAATTAAGGAAATCTATTCAGTGATTGGTCCATGCGTATGTCGTCATCTAAAATCCTGTCTGTGGCACAGCAAAGTGTCGTGAATCATCTCTAAGTCTGACACTTAAGATTTAGTCCTACACTTCGCTTAAATTACGACTGAGATGATTGATAACTAACTAAGTGCAGCTTTGAGCCAAGAATTTTTTTCTTAATTCAATTCTTAGCAGTGTTCTTGAGAGTAATTCTTAGAGGCTTGATAAATAAGTATGTATACTTCCACATCCAGATTGTCAAGAGTCACAGAAAGTTCGGTGTCAAAGAATGGGCAAAGCTTACCAATACCATGTTCTTCCATTCGGGCTGGCGAAATGTATGGACGCAGCTCTGGCCCTGTTGCAGCTCTAGGGCATACAGATTTTGAATTCCCTGGATGACTGGCTTATATTGGCCTGGGACTTCGTGTGAACCTTCAGAAGAGTGTACTGCTGCCCAATAGACAACTTTCTAGGAGTGGACTTCTCACACAATGTTGGCATGACTGTCTCCCACACATGTTCACTCATTATAAAGTTGCCTGATCCACTTCAGAACAGGCCGTTTAGTCCACATAGGTTTATGTCGCAGACCGATGGGTCTTATGACAGCAGCGTTCCCTGTGGTTCAGTTGGGCCTGCTCCGCATGAGGCCATTTCAGTGGTGGATCAAGAGCCAAAGAATTTCGCTCCATTACCAGGGAGTCCAGATAGGGGCGTCTTGTAGTCTGAAAACACCATGGATGCATTATTGATGGGTTGGGGTTTGTTTGTTAAACTCAAGTTTTAACATTTTTTTAAGTTATGACCAAGCGGTCAGCGGCCAGCAGTGATCCCAAATCAACACGTGACTTGCCTACAATAAAATCCATAGATATAAAACACTTCAAGCATACCACGTTAGTTTAAACTTTCAACCTAGATAAATGTGCGCTGACACTCATAACACTCTCTGATTACGCAACCCATACGAAAGGTGCATTGTCCACTGTATTTTTGTAGCAGACATTGACTCGGAAAACACTAGTTTATTCATAAATAATTAAAATATCTCCTTGATATTTTTCCCGACACATTCATAGTCAATTGCTGCTATGCTGTTGGCGGGGACACTAAACACCTTGCAAGCCAATCTTGAGAGTCTTGATCTTGTGTTGTGTCCACCAGCACAGCACATCTTTTCCATCACCTTAACTGATGAATGTCTAAGAAATAAAAAGAAGGAGAAGCCTAAAATGCCCAGTGCCCGATACCCGGCCCGTGTGTGAGCTATGACGTGAAAGTTGGCTCGAAGTCTAGCCCTAGGGACGTAAGTTGGGCCTTGTTGGGCTGGGGCTGAAATGCAAGGCTCTACCAAGTGGTGAGTCTTGTACTTCAGAGGTTCGGCCGAACAGAGGTAGACTTGTTTGCTTCGAGCACAACTACCCACTGCCTGCTCTGGCTCTCCCTGTCTCCTCCATTGCCTCTGGGAGTGGATGCTCTAACCCAATGATGGCCCAGGTCTAGTCTCCATGCTTTTCCCCAGATCCACCTGATTCCAGTAGTTCTGCTCAGAGTGCAGGCGGATGAGGTGAGATATCTGCTGTTAGTAGCCACATTCTGGTCCACTCAAATATGGTTCTCGGACTTGATCAGTCTGTTAGTCAGCCCTCCTTGGGAGGTTCCCCTCAGGCCCGAACTGTTAACTCAGGACGAGGGTATGTTTTATGGACTTATGGAGGCTGTGGGTGTGGCCCCTGAGTAGAGTGTGTTAATGTGTCTCTGGTCTCTCGGCTGAGATTACCGAAACAATTATGAGCTCCAGAGCCCCGTCTACGAAGTGCCTGCTCACCCTTAAGTGGAAAGTTTTGCTTCTTGGTGCATGTAGCACAACCTAGACCCAATTCATTGCCCTGTGGCTCCAGTACTAGAGTTTCTGCAGAGCCACTTTTCAGTTGGGGCAGCCCCTGCCACTCTTAGAGTGGCGGCAGTTTCTGTTGAGCGACACCCGCTGGTGTCCCATTTTATGCAAAGGTCGAAACAGCTTGGACCTTTCCACCCTGCACAAATTTCTTCATGGGACTTATCTATCGTTCTGGAGGGTTTGGCAGGTTTTCTGTTTGAGCCATTAGAGTCAGTGTTGGAAAAGCTTCTGACTCTTAAGACATTCCTTTTGGTGGCTCTGTCTTCCCTTAAAATAATCTGAGATCTGCAGGCTCTCTCTGTCAGCACTTCTTGTACGGACTTTGCTCCTGGGATGGTTAAATTACTGTTGTCGCCTAGGCCATTTCGATTACAACAGGTAGTTTTGGAGGCTTATTCCCCTACTGACTTGAGGGCTGAGTTTGATGTGCGACCTCTTGGCCTCTACCCAGTGAGGGCATTGAAGATCTATGTCGACCGCATGGCCCAGTGGCGTAGGTGTGACCAGCTGTTTGTGTGTTTTGGCAAAAACAAAGGAGCTGTTGTCACCAAACAGAAGATGTCTCATTGGGTGATCAAGGCTATCTCTGCAGCCTATGGGGCACATGGCATGGCTTCTTCCCAGGCTCTCTATAAGGGTTCTTCTTTGGAGGATATTTGTGTTGCGGCAGAATGGTCCACTCCGAACACCTTCATCAAGTTCTATGGTCTGGACATGAGGACGGCTCCTGGCTCCCAGGTCTTATCTGCTTGAGCAGACTTTTTCCTTGGTCTCCAGCTACCTTCAGGTATGTGAAGGCATTATGGTATATTGTTCCCATAGCGATCACTATGCAGCTTGAGTGAACCTATGACAGGGAACGTCTCGGTTACGTATGTAACCTTGGTTCTCTGAATAGGGGAACAGGACGATGAGAAATCTGATGATAAAGCACACAGCATACGTTTGTATCCTTTGGGACGGTGCTAACGCTACTGGCTAATAGAATGACAAGATGGTAGACAATTGTCACACCGAATGTGTTCCCAAAGCAACGGCTATGCAGCATCTCATTCCCCTATTCAGGAAACCAATGTTACATACATATCGGAGACATTTTTGGTTGTGAGGGAAACAACCTTCTTCAGCTCCCCAAAGTACCCAGCATTAAGGAAACAGTGGATGCAGTTTGTTTCTCTGGGGCAGCAATGGAGTTGTGCAAGTGTGTTTGTTTGTTCTCAGCATTTTGGTGACAAATGTTTCATAAACAAATTAAATAAAAGTCAATAAAGTTTTTTGGTGCATTCACACCATGTTGTAATTACGTAAATCTGAGATGACAACAAATTACATTACTCAGAGCTTTCTATGTCCTCGGATTCTGAGCCTAAGTAACGCCTAAGTTGCGCCTAAATGAATCTGGCGGCAGTCAGGTATAGCTATCACAAGTCGTAACTCTCAAAACATTCCTAGCTTACAAGTTGTAAGTAGTGTTACAAGTAGTGTTGCCATAGAAACACATAACTTAGCTCCAAGTAGAATGTCACATGTTGTCATCTTGGAATTACCATAATTACAACATGGCGTGAACATAGCTAAACTCACCTACCTATGATTTTCTAATGATCCTGAAGACACTGATTAGCATGCAGGTGTGTTTGATTAGGATTAGAGCTAAACTCTGCATGAAAGTGGATCTCGTGGGCCAGATTTGAGGATCCCTGCTATAGGTACTCAAGATTACCATGAGATTGGCAGAAACCGCGTGTGTTATGTTCCCTTTAAATTGCTAAATATCACTCAAGCATCTGCAATGCATTTGTGTTTCTCTCAGATTGTCTTGTGCTTCTGATTTTGGGCTTTTGTTGGCAATCTTTAAGTTAAGCTCTTCAACACGGCATCATGACTTGTCTAATGTTATCTCTCAGTTTCACTTTAAAAAATGTATGCGTTTTTAGGATATGAATTTGAATTATTAGGTTTATATTTTTCTTTGCTGGAATACACACCATGATTTTTTCTCATATTTTTGCACCTACTCGCAGTTTGGAGGAGTCAACACTTTCCATATGTCAGAGCCAGTCTGCAATTATTGGGCAGTCTCAATTTACAAATTTCACAGAAAATACCATTTTGTATATTGGACACAGACTCCATTTTTTTCTTCAGACTATATTAAAGGATTTTAATTATGTTTAATATTCTGAACTGATTTTAAAATGCAACCGATCAGTGAAGTGCATGTTTCTGAGTGAGTTTATGTTCATTAAGACTTGAATGTCCAGCAATGTGTGATTCTCAATAATTTCTTGCATGATGTCCAGTTTTTCTGTGTAACCATTTACCAAAAAAAAGTAAGTGTATGATGTGTTTTAAAAATCTGTTCAGATTTTAAAATTCATGTTGTGTATTTCAGCTTATACATGCCACCCAGCTTCTTTTAAAATAATGTTTTGTTTTGACACATAAATCTACATGATAGACTAATCTGAACATTCAGAGATTGAGCAGCCTCCCATCTAAAAATCTTTTGCAATTTGGGTGGGGAAAATAAAAGTGATGGCCACTGTAATGGAAGCAGTGTTCGAAAGGGTTAACAAATAAATGTGCTGGCTTGCGGTATGATTCAGTATTTCATTGCTGCTCCTACTATTTGCAAGTTTACTGTTGGGTTAGATGTATTATACTTACTGCACCAACAGCCTCTTTGAAAGCCTGCATTACACTGACAATCTGTGCTGAAATATTCTGCACTGTAACTGTCTCAGGCTGAAATGAACAGGGATCTTGTTAAAATAAACTTTAGTCAGGGCTGACCTATTCTTGACATGTTGAGATTCAGCTTATTTTCCTAGTAGAATGAACTTATTAAAAAACAACAACAACAACGGACATGATTTTGAGTGCACAGATTATTCAGTGTGCCTAAAGAGTTTAGTTTGTGGAAAAATTAAAACCATGCTATCATTTTTTAATTTACTCACCCTCATGTTGTTTCAAATTTGTATGGCTTTCCATATTTCATGGAACAGAAAGATAATTTCTGAGAAATGTTAACCTGGCTTATTTGATTGTCTCTTATAGTGACCAAATCTTTTCTTTTGACTAGATAAACTGTGGAGGCATGCTGAAGTGCTGTGTGAACATTTGATTAAACATCTCCTTTTAAAAAAAAAAAAATGCACATATAAATGACGACAGTGTTTTCCATTTATGTCTAAACCCTTCAGCTGAAGACAACATCATTGATTCAACAGTCACTATGTAATCACACCTGATCTTGGCATGACTTTTCAAATGTTCTTTCAGCAGGTTTTGTGTCGAGAACTCTTTGCTGCAGGTCTTGCAAGTGTGTGACTTTGTTCCACTGAGTTCTTGCTTATGTTCCTCAAGATGCAAAGAAAGCTGACTCTGAAGAATGAATTCATCTCCACACTCAGAACACAGGAAGTTCTGACAACACAAAGCATAATATTGCTAAAAAATAATGCAAAAAGAGACTGAAAGACAATTAGTATTTTCATTCTGAATTAACCTGACTGGCAGGATCAAACTTATTTGTCTTTACTTTGAGACAAATACCAAATATTCAATTAACCATAAAGAATATATGTCCAGTGGATTTAAAGAAAGTTGTCTGACCTCTTCTTTTTCGTGTATCGTGACATGAGCCTTCAGACTGGCCACTCTTGAGAACTTCTTATTGCATACTGGGCATTTGGGTTCACTGGTAGTGTGAGTAGATTTATGAAGGCCAAGATTGTACTCCACATTAAAGGACATAGGACACTGGTCACACCGATATGGCTGCATCCAGGAAGAAGTAAGTAACAGTTATGTTATTTGCAGTTCCTGACCAGCACGTTTGCCATTACTACCAAAACAGAACCAATACATAAAAAAAAAAAAAAAAAACACTACTGAAACGGCACCCTACTTTTAGTTATTTGGGCAGAAATCAATGCTTAACATTAGACACTGATATTTAAATTGAATGAATCTTTTCATATGCACAAGAACAGCTTTTTTGAGGATTTTGAGCAGCATTCTGAAAAAAAAAAAAGTATAAAACATAGAGAAAATGCAGTAGGCTTTCAGCAATAGTGATTTAAATTTTTAATTGTTCACAGCATGCTTGTGAACTACTCATCTTACTGATTATTCACACGATAGTTAGTTGGCTATGAGCCTGTCAAATAAGTATTTCATGCAAGTCTATTATAATTTATACATTAAATCTTAATATAAAGCATGTGTTAAATGATATCTCATATGAAATTCACCTGTCAATACAGATCAGATCTTATGTGAGATTATATTGTGCAATCTCTTGCCTTATCATTGACCTCATGGTTTCGTAGGTGTCTCTGAAGTTGACTCTCACTGGAAAAATTCTGGGAGCAAATATTACATTTGTTTTCCACATGCTTCTGGCTCTCTGAACTTGCTTCCTGACCACCATCTGCAGAGCAAAAACAACAACAACAACAACTGTTAATGATATACAGGTGCTGGTAATATAATTAGAATATCATCAAAAAGTTGATTTATTTCACTAATTCCATTCAAAAAGTGAAACTTGTATATTATATTCATTCATTACACATAGACTGATATATTTCAAATGTTTATTTCTTTTAATTTTGATGATTAGAGCTTACAGCTCATGAAAGTCAAAAATCAGTATCTCAAAATATTAGAATATTACATAAGACCAATACAAAGAAAGGATTTTTAGAAATCTTGGCCAACTGAAAAGTATTAAAATGAAAAGTATGAGCATGTACAGCACTCAATACTTAGTTGGGGCTCCTTTTGCCTGAATTACTGCAGCAATGCGGCGTGGCATGGAGTCAATCAGTCTGTGGCACTGCTCAGGTGTTATGAGAGCCCAGGTTGCTCTGATAGTGGCCTTCAGCATTGTTGGGTCTGGTGTCTCTCATCTTCCTCTTGACAATACCGGTCAGGCGAGTTTGCTGGCCAGTCAAACACAGTAACACTATGGTCATTGAACCAGCTTTTGGTACCTTTGGCAGTGTGGGCAGGTGCCAAGTCCTGCTGGAAAATGAAATCAGCATCTCCATAAAGCTTGTCAACAGAAGGAAGCATGAAGTGCTCTAAAATTTCCTGGTAGATGGCTGCGTTGACTGTGGACATCAGAAAACACAGTGGACCAACACCAGCAGATGACATGGCAGCCCAAATCATCACTGACTGTGGAAACTTCACACTGGACTTCAAGCAACATGGATTCTGTGCCTCTCCACTCTTCCTCCAGACTCTGGGACCTTGATTTCCAAATGAAATGTAAAATTTACTTTCATCTGAAAAGAGGACTTTGGACCACTGAGCAACAGTCCAGTTCTTTTTCTCCACAGCCCAGTTAAGATGCTTCTGACGTTGTCTCTGGTTCAGAAGTGGCTTGGTAGCCCTTTTCCTGAAGACGTCTGAGTGTGGTGACTCTTGATGCACTGACTCCAGCTTCAGTTCTCTCCTTGTGAAGCTCTCCCAAGTGTTTGAAACGGCTTTGCTTGACTGTATTCTCAAGCTTGCGGTCATCCCTGTTGCTTGTGCACCTTTTCCTAACCAAATTCTTCCTTCCAGTCAACTTTGCATTTAATATGCTTTGATACAGCACTCTGTAAACAGCCACACCTTTCAGTAATGACCTTCTGTGACTTACCCTCTTTGTGGAGGGTGTCAATGTTCGTCTTCTGGATCATTGCCAAGTCAGCACTCTTCCCCATTATTGTGGTTTCAAAGAACAAGAGATACCCAGAATTTATATTGGCAGGAACTGGAACACGCTGTCGTATACGCCGATCCAGAGCATCCCAAACATGCTCAATGGGTAACATGTCCAGTGAGTATGCTGGCCATGCAAGAACTGGGATGCTTTCAGCTTCCAGGAATTGTGTACAGATCCTTGCCAACATGGGGCCGTGCATTATCATGCTGCAACTTGAGGTGATGGTCATGGATGAATGGTACAACAATGGGCCTCAGGATCTCGTCACGGTATCCCTGTGCATTCAAAATGCCATCAATAAAATGCACCTGTGTTCATTTTCCATAACATACACCTGCCCATACCATAACCCCACCGCCACCATGGGCCACTCAATCCACAACGTTGACATCAGCAAACCGCTCACCCACACAATGCCATACACTGTCTGCCATCTACCCTGTACAGTGAAAACCGGGATTCATCCGTGAAGAGAACACCTCTCCAAAGTGCCAGACGCCATCGAATGTGAGCATTTGCCCACTCAAATCGGTTACGACGATGAACTGCAGTCAGGTCGGGACCCCGATGAGGACGACAAGCATGCAGATGAGCTTCCCTGAGACGGGTTCTGACAGTTTGTGCAGAAATTCTTTGGTTATGCAAACCGATTGTTGCAGCAGCTGTCCGGGTGGCTGGTCTCAGACGATCTTGGAGGTGAAGATGCTGGATGTGGAGGTCCTGGGCTGGTGTGGTTACACATGGTCTGCGGTTGTGAGGCCAGTTGGATGCACTGCCAAATTCTCTGAAAGCCTTTGGAGACGGCTTATGGTAGAGAAATGAACATTCAATTCAACAGCTCTGGTGGACATTCCTGCAGTCAGCATGCCAATTGCACGCTCCCTCAAAACTTGCGACATCTGTGGCATTGTGCTGTGTGATAAAACTGCACATTTTAGAGTGGCCTTTTATTGTGGCCAGCCTAAGGCACACCTGTGCAATAATCATGCTGTCTAATCAGCATCTGATATGCCACACCTGTGAGGTGGATGGAGTATCTCGGCAAAGGAGAAGTGCTCACTAACACAGATTTAAACAGATTTGTGAACAATATTTGAGAGAAATAGGCCTTTTATGTACATAGAAAAAGTCTTAGATCTTTGAGTTCAGCTCATGAAAAATGGGGGCAAAAACAAAAGTGTTGCGTTTATAATTTTGTTCAGTGTATATATTTCAATACTTTCTTGCACAGTTATATCATTGGGTAATTATACTGTAAATAAAATGCGAGCATCAAGGAGCCGCTATTAATATGCTGGGCATTGAAACTGCTTTCAAAAGCAGGATAGTTTTTTGGTTTCACTTTCACTTTGGAGATTCACGATCGCACAAACTCTGTTTATACTATGGAGCGGCAGTATTTACCACACATTTTACAAGATCAGATGCTTGTCAGTGGTGCTCAGAATCTGTAAATCATTCACCATCATCCTCAGTCATCTCTCCTAACTCTGTTTATGTGGTAAGTGAAATCTTATGTAATGTAACAGGCTACCGCTAGCAAGGAGCTAACCATGTCCCTATAGTGGCTTGCGTTATTTTATTAGAACGCGTTATTTGCTTTCTGTGCCTTTCTGAATACAGACACCAACCCATCCCTGCACTTCACATGCCCTGCACAGCTTGGAACATAACATTTATTTCCATGATCTGCCATTTTTGCTGTTGTCCTCGCTTTTTTCTTTACAATAACGTAACCTGCAGAACTTCTGATGGTTCAGCTGGCCTAGAACATGGGCGGGTATATGCAAATATTGGGGGCGCAACTATTAGTGATCCCGACTCTTACATCACAGTCGGTGTTATGTTCTGATTCGACTATTTTTTAGTGGTCTTTTTTATTCACGAGATTTACATAAGGAGGAGGAAACAATGGTGTTTGAGGCTCAAGGTATGTCATTTCCATGTACAGAACTCTTATTATTCAACTATGCCAAGGTAAATACAGTTTTCCATTCTATGGCACCTTTAAAACGAATCCCAAGCCGTTTCATATTGACGTCAACATGAAACATTAGCATATTGCACGCCCACTTGTTGCGCGCGCGTACCCGGGAAAATAGATTGTGAAGAATCAAATGGTTAAAGTTAATTTTTACAGCAAAACCACAGCAGTAAAGCCCCAACCTTGTGTTGTGTCCCAGTCATTTTACTGAAGACTGCTGCAGTGTTTCCCACAGACTTACACTCTATGCCTACGTTTATGGAGTCAATTTAATGCCATATATATTTGCAAGAAAATTGAAGCATTGCAAAAGAAAATAAAGTTTTGCAAACGAAAATGAAAGTATAGAGAAAAAATAAATGTGCTTTTTGTAAACAAAAATAAAGAATTGCAAAAGAAAAGAAGTTTTGCAAACAAAAACAAAAAAATATAAATGAAACAGAGCAAAAGCAATGATTTTGCAATACATATTTTCCATGGCCATATCTAGTCATTTATTTGCAAAGCTGCTTTTATTTTGCGTTTCAGTCAAGTTTTAGCTTGCTGTACCGTTTTCCTGTTTGCGCTTCACGTTTCTGCGCGTCTCACTTTGTGGCACTGTTTAAGACATGGGGGTGGAGTCAAGGGACGGGGGCGTGTACAACAGGCCTGGGCATGCCTCCCTGGAAGTGACGTCATCGGCCCAAGACGCAGATCACAACTGATCCAGGCACCGACATTGAGCAGAGGCATGCGGGTGGATCGTTTCCTTTTATTCACTAGCTTTAAAACATGCATGCTCTCATTTTATTAACAAATTTAAAGGTGCTGATCATATAATTAGAATATCATCAAAAAGTTGATTTATTTCACTAATTCCATTAAAAAAGTGAAACTTGTATATTATATTCATTCATTACACACAGACTGATATATTTCAAATGTTTATTTCTTTTAATTTTGATGATTAGAGCTTACAGCTCATGAAAATCAAAAATCAGTATCTCAAAATATTAGAATATTTACATTTGAGTTTGAATAAATGACCATCCCTACAGTATAAATTCTGGGTATCTCTTGTTCTTTGAAACCACAATAATGGGGAAGACTGGCAAACTCGCCTGACCTGAACTGAGATTTTCGCCTGAGATTCTCTATGGGGTATTGTCAAGAGGAAGATGAGAGACACTAGACCCAACAATGCAGATGAGCTGAAGGCCACTATCAGAGCAACCTGGGCTCTCATAACACCTGAGCAGTGCCACAGACTGATCGACTCCATGCCACGCCGCAATGCCTGCAGTAATTCAGGCAAAAGGAGCCCCACAATCCGACACAGGTCAGATGTTTTGCAATGCGACTACAGTCATGTTGTAATTCATGCGACTTTTAGACACTCTAGATCATTTGTCTCAAACTCAATTCCTGGAAGGCCACCAGTGGCGGTTTTAGGCATGGGCGAACCGGGCAGTCGCCCGGGGCGGCATTTTTTTCATGACACGTGGGGGGCGGCACAAGCACTTGAAAAAAAAAAAAAAAATCTGCGCAACTAAGCGGTTTTCTATTATCTATCACATAACTGTGTGGGGGTTTGCAAATTGGCGCCCCTGCTTGCTGAGAAGGTGCCGTGCACAGAAGCTGTGTGACTGTGCATTCACACCAGACGCGACTTGCGCGAACAAAATCGCGCTATTCGCGTGTAGTTGGACGCTTGAACATTTTGAGTTTACTCTCTTCATTCGCGCCTGAAATTCACTTCACAACAGACGCGAATTCGCGTCAAGGAGGGGCTTCTGCCAGGCAGCTCGTCTCATTACACTACACTGGTCCAATCACAAATAACTATTTTTTTACTATACTATTGTGAGTGTATTTGCAATAGGATACAATTAGAATGAATGTACAAATGTTTGCCATAAGTAGCCTATTCTAGTCTTAACATAGAAATATTATTTTTATGTAACAAATATGCTATAAATTATGATTTACTATGTTGTGCACAAAGTAACACACCAAGCAAGATCCTTTTTTATTCCTGTTTCTATAAAAGTACAAAGATATATCATACAGCTCTGGGTATCCACATACAGCGACGATGATTTTGATCCACTTAGTGGGCTAAAGTCAGTCACACCTTTACTTTCTTCCAAATAACGCACATTTCATTCATAATATTAAAACAGAGGCCTATAATTTGCACGTTTTTTTCTGAATTGTGTGAAATGGCTAATAAAAATAGGTAATACAAAATGATTATGTGGAGGTGAACTGGTTTAGTTTTGACTTCTGGTCGTGAGTGACAGTGTTGGGGATGGGAAATCTGTTGATTGTCGAGTGCCAAATAAACACAGCGATGGAGAGAAAAAGGTCAAAGCCTGATTGTGAAACATTCTGATTGTACATATTTTTGCCACTTTTATGTACATAGAGTATATTTATTTAAGTTCTGATAACTTATACTGTTTTGTGCAGAATTGTGTTTTTCAAATGTTCTGTTGAATGATTTGTGCAATTGAGAAATATAAGCTTGTCTTACACTTATATTGTTATAGTAAAACATGGCTGTTTGTGCAAATTTTTTTATTTTTTCTCGGATGGGTGGGGGGCGCTCAGAGGGGGTTTCGCCCGGAGAGTAATTCAATGTAGAACCGCCATTGAAGGCCACAGCTCTAATGTTAGCTAGTTTTAGCCAGAGATACCTTGCTAAAGCACAAGATATTGTTCTGCTTGAGAGGCTGAAAACTGTAACTTAATGAGTATATGACAACCAGAAAATTAACGTTTTTGTCTTCATTTATATTGGGGTTGAATACTTAGGAACATTTTGCTCTGTTTTGTTCGGATTCAGGAAATGTAATAAAATAAATTATATTGCCCATCCTCTCAGGATACCTGGAATCAGTGTTACAAGTACCCCAGGCACATCGTTTTTCCATTTTTGAAGCATAAACCCCATAAAACCAATGCGAGCTTCGGATCTTCCAATGTTTGATCAATATTATGATTAAGGTGTTTACATGAGTTGCTTTTAGAATAATCATTTCATGTTCCCGTTTTACATGTTATAGTACATAGATAGATTAATGGCATGCGTCATTACGTCACCACGCAACGCTATCCGAGGTCTCCTCCAGAATTCCAAGTAGATATAACTGCAGACCAGAGATCTCCAAAATGGGGCGTGAACTCAAAAAGTGGGCAGAACCTCCAAAATGGAGCGGGGTCTCTTCGCGCAAAGACTTTAAACATTGGCTCTGGCTTCAGCCAATTGTTATTGACTTACATTTCAAAATAACACTTTTAAATTAAACATTGTTTCTAGTTTTATCTAAAATAAAATATGATGTATAAATCAATATTCTCCGTGAGAGCAGAGCACTTTTCAGCACCAATCCCACTGTGCAGCCAATTTCACTGGTTAAGGTTAGGGTCAGGTGTGGGGTAGGTTTAAGGGTTAGCATTTTTTGTAGCATAGTGTAGGAAATCAAATTAACACTGTGATTGACACAACCAATAAAATCTTTATAATTAGCTGTGGGGCGGAGTTTGCGCTTAAGTTGATTGGGAGAAAAAATTGTGCATGCGTGTCATGTGCCTGTTTGTCAATGGGAGGAAGCCACGCCCTATTTTGGAGCTCCAACCCCGTTTTGGAGTTCCCGCCCACATTTGGAGATCTCCAGGCTGCAGTTATACCCTTCTCCAGAATTTCACGTATAAACATATAGTTCGTCTTCGTGATGATGCCAAATACAGTTTTGGGTGTTTAATTTTTAATTTTATGAAAGTTTCAAGTGCAGTTAATTATTTGTACGTGCATACAGACGACAGCGGTGTTGAAGCTCTTTTATTTGCCGTCAAGCGGTTCACCACTGCCGTGTGTGTATCCTGTCGCAAAATGCGGCGAAAAGTCCTACACGACCGTAATAGTTTGATTAAGGTGTGTACATGTCTGTACTGCACTTCAGTAATTGTTTTCTGGAAGTATTCCTGAGCCCATGTTGTGATTTCCATTACAGTAGCATTCCTGTATGTGATGCAGTGCCGTCTAAGGGCCCGAAGATCACGGGCATCCAGTATGGTTTTCCGGCCTTGACCCTTACACACAGAGATTGTTCCAGATTCTCTGAATCTTTGGATGATATTATGCACTGTAGATGATGATAACTTCAAACTCTTTGCAATTTTTCTCCTTTCTGATATTGCTCCACTATTTTTCGCCGCAGCATTGGGGGAATTGGTGATCCTCTTGCCATCTTGACTTCTGAGAGACACTGCCACTCTGAGAGGCTCTTTTTATACCCAATCATGTTGCCAATTGACCTAATAAGTTGCAAATTGCTCCTCCAGCTGTTCCTTATATGCACATTTAACTTTTCTGGCCTCTTATTGCTACCTGTCCCAACTTTTTTGGAATGTGTAGCTCTCATGAAATCCAAAATGAGCCAATATTTGGCATGACATTTCAAAATGTCTCACTTTCAACATTTGATATGTTATCTATATTCTATTGTAAATAAAATATAAGTTTATGAGATTTGTAAATTATTGCATTCCTTTTTTATTCACAATTTGTACAGTGTCCCAACTTTTTTGGAATCGGGTTTGTATATAAAATAATAATTAATGTCCCTGTTACACTTAATGTTTACACTAAGTACAAATAGCTATAGATTTTTACTACAAATAGCTATTTACACTTAGCATGATTTTCTGCTATTTCTAATACTTATTGCAAATAGTGGCAATTATCTGCACCTCAGTATTGTAGTACATTATAAAACAGTATGCAATAATAACATATTGAGTGTAAATTATAATTTTAATTCAAATTATTAAATGGATGTCACCTTGGGACAATAAATCCCTCCCTACACTTACCCTAACCCTACACTGTAAAAAAAAAAAAAAAACGGCAGCTGTGGTTGCCTGAATTCTACCGTAAATAATATGGTAGCAACATTTTAGGTTTTGCGGTTTTAACTAAAATTTACAGTCAAATACCGTAATTTCATTAACTGATATAATGTTAATATACCAACCTATTGAAGTACTGAAATCTGTTTTGTACCTTTGAAATGCACTGATAACCACCAAATGCAGGTGGTGATGAGAAAGTCACATGATGAACCAAAGCCCATTACAGGCAGCTTTTAAATAATAACATATGTAGATGGTGCACAGTGTCATTCACACAAGCACTAAACACCATCATGGTGAGACTCATTAAACTGAAATTTGCAATAAACATTAATTTAACAACATTAGATGTAACAGACAACCTTAATAAACATAACTGATAAGAAAAAACTAAGAAGAAACAGTTATCAAATTCAAACAAAATTTGAAATGGAATGCAGGGAATTCTGGGAACGTCAATTTACGTTTTTTCCATGTAAATTTTATATTAATTTTCACTTCCAAAAACGGTATTTCACCGTAAAATTGTCTGAAATGTCTATTACAGTTTTTCACCGTATATAGTAGGGGAACTTACCGTTAACCATTTAACAGGTTTTTACTGTAGCATTTTCCCAGTTTTTAAACATTAAAATTACGGTCATTTTTTACAGTGAACCCGATACTTTAAGTTCAACTTTTAGATTATTTCCTTCATAATAATTGAAAATACATGCCTTTCTGACGAGATATCTGAATTGAAAATGTAGGAAAAAGTTCGACAAAACACGGATACAAACCCGAGTCGATCGAGTCAAAAACAACTTCAACACGTACTTCACCATCTGCGACACTGGAGCTGTAATTTGGACTGTGGTCTTTTGTATTACTTTGTAATAACACGTTATTACAAGGGCAGAGTTAGTGTAAATAACCTCTGCCAACAATAGACACTCAGTTTTTTTTTTATTTAGTTTTTTTATTTGTTTTAAACTGTTCAGCTGTTCTTTTTAATAATCAACTTATTTTCGGGTCATCGTCATAAAAGCCCTGCCACAAACATTGTCAAAGGCATGAAGGGACATCTTTCATTTCATCAAGCTGAATGCTCACTAAAAGCTGACAGCCATCGTTTTCAAGCCATTTCATGTTTACAAAGATATCTAAGCGGGAGAGTTGTTTACTTTATAATTAGTCAATAACGCCATCATTTTCTTCATTCATACCGAGAGCTCGCACGAAAACAAGAGGCGGGATTTATCGCAAGAACCAATCACATCCAATTATAACCGATCATATCCAATTATAGCGCGACGGAGGTACTGCCTCCTCAGTCCTCTCACGTGATTTTCCCCCATTCATCTCAATGAGCCTCGAGAAAAGTCACCGCACGCTTTGGGGTCTCTGTTTTAAGTCTATGGACCGAAGGTAGGCAAGCCTCCGCTGTGACTTTACCTGCGGGTGTTGCTGTTGGACAGTGTTACTTATAAAAATGAGTGACTTTCAGACTTTTAATATCATATTTAGTCATATTTGCGCTGTTTTATTTTTGTAATATTGATTATTTTCTCATCCAATTTTGAGGAGAGGAGACACCTCCCTTGCCTCCTCGGAGGAAACGCGCCCCTATGTATGTGTTTTTGAGTCACAAATCGGATGATTTTTAAGATAAGCAAGAAACAAGAATTTTTTTTTTTTTTTTTTTAAAGCACTGTGAAGGGTTTTTGACAATTTGATGTGTGGCCTATGTATCTTAAATGCAGGGAGACGCGAAAGAGGAATCAGCTCAGTGGTATGTCCAGTAGCCCCTCACAGCAGAACAAAGATCCAGGGGGCGGGGCTGGATCCACATCCAGGGAGTGGAGATTGGTAGGTTTAGGGGTGGGGATGGGTGGGTTTAGGGATCAGGGGGTGGAGATGGGTAGGTTTAGGTAAATGTAAAGTGGGAGGAGTTGGATCTAGATCCAACCACACCCCCTGGATCTTGTGGTATTTCCGCACTGCCTGAAACACGTCTATAGAGAATGGGAACCTACGTCACGGCGCGTTGGATTCCGCCATGTTTTACGTTAGGTCACGCTCAGGAGCACACAGTGTAAACAAATGCAAATCACCACAGAAAAAGCCAACCGTTTTACATTAATATTTTTTGAAAAACATCTTACATACGCTTAGAATAAAACCGACTAATATGTAAATCTCTTTAAATAACAAAAAAAATAAATAAATAAATAAAATAAATTCGCTCTGTTGTTTGTCTGAGAGGCTGCAAATATTCATTACTATTCCGTCTCCTTCACTACAGTGGTACTGATATAGGCTAACTGCTAAAACACTTTTTTTACTATAGTAAACGTGTAGCGACCGTGTTTTTGGTGTATGTATTACCATTCGTATAACCACAATCTTATTAAATACCATGGATGAACTATGGTTAGAGTAGCAAAACCATGGCTAATTTTGTAAGGGGAGAATACACTTAGCCTTCAGTTTACCACATGTCCTTTCACTTTTCAGCTTCAGCTCAAACAGCAATGTCTGACATACAGTCATGGCCAAAAATATCGGCACCCTTGGTAAATATGATCAAAGAAGGCTGTGAAAATGAATCTGCATTGTTAATCCTTTTGATCTTTTATTTTAAAATAAAATAAATAAAATCACAAAAATCTAACCTTTCATTGGATAATAAGAATTTAAAATGGGGGGTAATATCATTATGAAATAAATGTTTTTCTCTAATACACATTGGCCACAATTAGCGGCACCCTTTTATTTAATACTTTTGAAACCTCCATTTGCCAGTTTAACAACTCTAAATTTTCTCCTATAATGCCTGATGAGTTTGGAGAACACCTGACAAGAGATCAGAGACCATTCCTTCATCCAGAATCACTCCAGACCCTTTAGATTCCCAGCTCCATGTTGGTGCTTCTTCTCTTCAGTTCACTCATTTTCTACAGGGTTCAGGTCAGAGGACTGGAATGGCCAGCAGAAGCTTGGTTTTGTGCTCAGTGACCCATTTTTGTGTTGTTTTTGAGGTTTGTGTTTGGATTATTGTAAGGTTGGAAGATCCAAACATGGCCCATTATAAGATTTCTAACAGAGTCAGTCACTTATTGATTTTTTATCTGTTGGTATTTGATAGAATCCACGATGCCATGTGTCTAAACAAGATGTCCAGGACCTCCAGCAGAAATATAGGCCCACAACATCAAAAATACAGCAGTATATTTCATTGTACACATGGGGTACTTTTTATCCCGGTTTTCACCAAACCCATCTTGAGTGTTTGCTGCTAAAAAACTCATTTTTTAGTTTCATCTGACCATAGAAGCCAGTCCCATTTGAAGTTCCAGTCGTGTCTGATAACTGAATATGCTGGAGTTTGTTTTTGGATGAGCGAGGAGAATTTTTCTTGAAACCCTCCCGAACAACATGTGGTGATATAGGTGCTGTTTGACAATTTTTTTTTAAAGAGTCCCCAAGACTCAACTATTTTCTGCAATTCCCCAGCTGTGGTCCTTGGAGAGTCTTTAGCCACTCAAACTCTCCTTCTCACCGTGCATTAGGATGATATAGACACGCGTCCTCTTCCAGGCAGTTTCGTAAAATTTTATGTTGATTGGAAATTCTTAATTACTGCCCTGATGGTGGAAATGGGAATTTTCACTGATCTAGCTCTTTTCATAAAGCCACTTCACTAATTTGTGAAGCTCAATTATCTTTTGCCGCACACCAGAAATATATTCTTTGTTTTTTTCTCATTGTGATGGATGATTAAGAGAATTTGGGCTTTGTTTTCCCTCTTATTTATATTTCTGTGAAACAGGAAGCCATGGCTGGATAATTTCATGTTCATAATCACCCTGGAGTGCTCAAAATTGTGAATATGAATGGGAATATACTTCAGAGATATTTTACTCATAAGAATTTCTAGGGGTGCCAATAATTGTGTCCAACGTGTATTTAAAAAAAACATTTAAGTTTAGATTTTTGTGAATTTTTTAAATAAAAGATCAAAAGGATTAACAATGCAGATTAATTTTCATAGCCTCCTTTGATCATATTTACCAAGGGTGCTGATATTTTTGGCCATGCCTGTACTGAAAACCACTGGATTATTTAAATCAATTATATTCCTTTAATCCATGTTTTTTTTTCATATATGGGAAAAACTAAAAAATACCCATCCCTAGCATGTTTGCCTTATTTAAGTTATCATGTGCGTGTGTATGCATGTATTTATGGCCTTCAGAAGCTACATAAGACACTTACGTGTTTCCCAGAAGATAAAATATGCACAATTTACCCCAATCATCCTGTTCAAAAAGTTTTACAACTTCAGTTCTGCAAGCTACCATCAAGCATTAAAGAATTCTACTTCTTTGCTACTTCGGAATAAATGAGGTTAATCCAGATCAGACATGCCTTAGCATCCTTTTATTTAAAAAAAATAAATAAATAAAATGTACATAGAGTTTCTGTAGCTTTAATATATTTTGCAACTTTTCAATCCATTTTATGAAATGTTTTGTAAACTTTCCACTTTAGAGCCAGGCTGTGAAAATCATGTTATATTACATAAACTTTAACAGCAGCATTTAACAATGACAGCTGGGCTGTTGCCTAAACTGGTTAAAGTTAAACACAGACTGAACATGCCAAATATCTGTTAACTAACCTAAAAGTACCATGGTACCGTGCATTCACAACAAGAAGAAACACTTTAATCAATTTTGGTCGTTTGACTGACCACTAAGTCGGAATCCACTGGTCTTACTCTTTTTAGAGATGTTTTGGTTGTTTGACAGCTAACAAAGCCTTAAGACCAACTAACGTTAGCCCAACTAAACATTAGCGAAAACCAGACCGATTAAACACATTGTGTAAATACTATATAGTATCATCGGTACATAAATCCCCAAAATAGGCTATAAACACATCTTACATAACTGCCGGACAAGTTCTACCCCCCTCCTTACAAATGTAAGGAAGCATTAGCTAACATTAGCAACGATGCCAAGCAGCCCAAAATCCAGTTTAATTAAATGTATTAAATGTTCAGAGAGTGTTGAAAGAAGAATCTGAACTCTACAACAACCACTCCAGCGACGCATTCTCCTGCACATGACCGAGTTATTAATATCATTCCGCCGCAATCACTCCTGCAGCAGCACAAAAACACAAAGATACACACGCGCACACACACAACCGAAATACTATATCCGGGGACTATATACACACGCTTCAAATGATTTTCTCTAACCTTCTGTTGCATTTTCGTCATGCACTATGCACGTAAACAAATAGTTTATGGTGTGAAGTTTTTATTTGTGAGACTGCAGTGGACTTTACCGATTTCGCTGTCATCTTTAATCCTTTGTTTTCGCGGCCGGCCCCGCGGCATAGTTCCAGTTTATAGAGCGGGTGTAGTATGAGCGATTTGGATTTCAAAATGGCGACCGACTTCAGTGAGCCGAGACACGGCGTAGGCAGCAGTGCCATATCATATTGGAGGATGCGACATCTACCGGACATTTATTGATACTTAACTATCTGAAATGAGGACTGCTTGCGTTTGTTTTCAGTATCGGACAAGACAAACATTAAAATCTACAAAACATTGTAAAGGTACAATATATCTGCATTTTATCAAATAAACTGAATATAGCTACTGGACAAATGGACTGTATTTGATTTTATGAAGTAGATTTTAATTGCATTTTATGGATTCAATTACCTGCTTTACATTTGATATGATACCAATACTTTTGTTCCACTTTTATTTTATTTTAACGATACCAATATTTATTATTTCTTAAATGATGATTTTTCAAAACAATGTTTATTTTTAGGGAAAAAAATTGAGAGAGTGAGATCATAAGGCAAATCACATCCACATGACACACAATGGCTATTAAGCAAATAGGAGCACAATTAAAAAAAAAAAAAGTTTGTACCAATAGGTGTAAAGAATAATCCAGAATTGTATATTTTAGAATTTTATATAATATTTTATATAATACCAACAACAGAAATCATTTACACATTCACTGCAAAAACAATATTCTTCCTTAGTATTTTTGTCTTGTTTACTAGTATAAATATCCAAAAATTATTGAAGATATTAAAAGGAATTGAACATTTAAAACAATCTTAATTCAAAGGCTAAACTAAGGCTAAAAAGATTTTCCCACTGCCAGATATTTTTACTTGTTTTAAGCAAAAACTAACAAAATGTGTATACATATATATATATATATATATATGTATACACACACACACACACACATTATATATATATATATATACACAGTGCCCTCCTCTAATATTGGCACCCTTGATAAATATGAGCAAAGGCGGCTGTGAAAATAAATCTGCATTGTTTATCGTTCTGATCTTTCACTCAAAAATTCACAAAATTCTAACCTATCATTGAAGTAAAATTGAAAGGGGGGAGAAAATCTCATGACGAAATAAATGTTTTTCTCCAATGAATGTTGGCCACAATTATTGGCACCCTAGAAATTCTTACGAGTAAAATATCTCTGAAGTATATTCCCATTCATATTAAAAATTTTTAGCACACCAGGGTGACTAGGAGCATGAAATTGTCCAGCCATGGCTTCCTGTTTCACAGGATTAGTAATATGGGGAACACAAAGGCCAAATTCCCTTAATCATCCATCACAAGGAGTAAAACCTAAGAATATAGTTCTGATGTGCAGAACAAGATTGTTGAGCATCACAAAATAGAAAGTGGCTGTAAGAAAAGAGTTAAAGCATTGAAAATCCCCATTTCCACCATCAGGGTAATAATTAAGAGGCTCTACTCAACTAAAGATGTTAAAAATCTGCCTGGAAGAGGACGTGTCTATATCGTCCTAATGCACGGTGAAGAGGAGAGTTTGAGTGGACAAAGACTCTTCAAAGACCACAGCTGGAGAATTGTAGAGATTAGTTGAGTCTTGGGGTCAGAAACCTAAAAAAAAAATATATATATATATATATCAAACATCCCCTACATCACCACATGCTGTTCGGGAGGGTTTCAACTCATCCAAAAACAAACTCCAGCAAATTCAGTTATCAGACATGACTGGAACTAAATATACTGCTGTATTTTTGATGTTGTGGGCCTGTTTGTCTGCCAGAGGTTCTGGACATCTTGTTTAGACACGTGGCATCATGGATTCTATCAAATACCAACAGATAAAAAAATCAATAAGTGACTGACTCTGTTAGAAATCTTATAATGGGCCATGTTCGGATCTTCTACCAGGACAACAATCCAAAAACAAACATCAAAATAAACACAAAAATTGGTCACTGAGCACAAAAAAAAATGAATATTTTACCATGGCTGTCCCTGTCCTCTGACCTGAACCCTATAGAAAATGAGTGGTGAACTGAAGAGAAGAAGCACTAACATGGAGCTGTGAATTTGAAGGATCTGGAGAGATTGTATGAAGAAAATGGTCTCTGATCTCTTATCAGGTGTTCTCCAAACTCTTCAGGCATTATAGGAGAAAACCCAGAGCTGTTACCCTGGGAAAAGGACGTTGCAATAATTGGGTGCCAATAATTGTGGCCAACATGAACTAGAGAAAGCATTTATTTCACAATGAGATTCCACTGTATATACATACATACATATACATATATATATATATATATATATATATATATATATATATATTTTTTTTTTTTCAGAAAACAAAGCATAATATCTTAAGTCATTTTACTTGTAATGTAGTGGATCTTAATTCAAGATTTTTTAGATATTTATACTAGGAAACAAGAAAAAAATAATAGGGAGGAAAATCCGTATTTTCCAAGACCTACTTCTGCTTTCTTCATATTAAACTATTTAGGCTTCCTAGCAACAATGTTCATCCAGATGATTACCCAGATAAGCGCTCTGATTTACAGGCATAGCCTGTCTTCTTAAAAGAAAAAAAAAAAAAAAGCTAAAATGTACCTGAAACAAACAAATGTGCCAACAAACTGGTCAGTTCTTTATTTGCAGGACCTTAGCAAGTCAAACTCTCAAAAAGTAATTTTTTAAATGGTACATTTACTGGAAAATATCTTCAGAAGTTTACATTTTTAATAATAATAATAATAAAACAAATCACAAGCAGGTCATAAATATACATTTTTCATTTAAACAGTTTATGAGAATTAATGGAGTTTTATAGATGTTCTTTACCAATCATGTATGAATGTTGTCTGGAGATTTGTTAAGATGTCTAGTCCTCAATCCTGAATCCACTGCACAAGAAAAGGTATTTCAAAACTAAAATACATAAAGGAATAAGACACAGAAGGTGTGTTTAACAAGGTTTTCATTAGTAATCTAAACATCTACATATGTTTAACTGAAACAAAGAGAAGCAATCTATCCTAAAAAGCTTGGGTTTGACATGTGTTAGGTTTTGACCTGAGTTCACCCTCTTACAAGAAAAAAAGTCACCAGACAGTGGATTTCAAATTCAGTAAAATCTACTCTCAATCTCTTGTCTTCACCTCATTCAGGACTAATTTCTGAGTAAACTATCGTCTCCTGTCTGGATGGATCCTCTACAGTGCTCTCAACATGCAGGGTAGAGTCATCCAGCTGTGTGACTATGTAATGTGTCCCCTCATCATTGACGATAACTTGAGCAAGACCCTCCTTCATCATCAGCTGACTGGCAGCAAACTGTAGCACCTCTTGCATTTCCTCGGATGTGTGGTCATGGGTAGAGCCCATTACCTGAGTCACCACACCCACTTCTGCCCTCTCCTCATATACCCGTCCTTCACTTTGTTTCTGTGTCTGAGAGGTCTGACCTTCACACTTCTCTTCTGGCACATGTTCTGAAACTGTGGTGGTGGTAATCCCTCCGTCTCTAGTGCAGTCTTGTTGGCCCAACTCTGTCACGGCACAAAGCAAAGCATCCAGAGCAGAGGAAGATTCAGACACACTGTGCACAGCCTCCTCCCCTTCCTGTCTTGCTTCTCCTACAGTCTCTTCGGAAGACTCCACCAGCACGTACTGAGTGGTCTGCCCTCCTGTCACTGTAGACACTTCCCGACCAGATGTGATAAGCTGCCCATCCTCAGTGATGTGTAGCACTTCGGCCAGCTGACTAGACATAGCAAGGGTCTGTAAAGTGGCAGCAGCCGACTCCTCCAGGGCCTGATCGATGGCCACCTCTCCCCCGCCGTAGCCCTGAATGATGATGACCTGCTGAACAGCCTCAGAACCCAGTTCACTCTCATCAGCGGTGAACGAAGACTCTGCCTGGACAAAGGATGCCCCCTGTCCCTTCAGACGGCACTCGAAGGACTTGGACACGATTCCTGCCACAAACACAGCAGAGAGTAGAAAGACATTCTGTAGGTCAAGTCTGCCTGTAAAGCATTTATTTTTGTTGTACAATAGACAAATAACATCCTGTACCCTAAAACAAAGTGAATTTGAGTAACATTTATTTTATTACTAGTCCCACAAGTCATTTCTTCCCTCCCGCACCCACACTTAGCAATTTAAGATGGATCCCGCACCGCACTTAGTTACATCAGAACTGTAATTTGTAGCTCAATATGACCATTTTATAAGAGACTGATCTACCAGTTAATACTGAAAAAAGGCACAATAGGATCCAGATACAGCCAGTATTAGCAAGTATCATGAAGTTTTCTTTGACCTTTTCACTGTTGTTGTTAAAGGGGTGCTAAAGTCTCAGGTGTTCCCAGAATGTCTGTGAAATTTCAGCTCAAAATACCCCACAGATAATTTATTATTCCACACTTTTTTTATGTTCAAATTTTTTATTGAGTGGAAAGTACAGACATACTTATTGAGACAACAGACACAGTGAAGACGAAAAAACCCCAAAGATTGCAGTAGTAATGCAGACATCAACTTTGGTTTTGAATATTTCGGACATAGTCTCAAAATAATTGTTCCAATAGTTACGCAGTACTGGACAGAAAAAAAAAAAAAAGCAAAAAAAGCAGCAGCATATAACTCAGATTACAGGGTGACGTGACATCTATTGCGACTGTCGTCAACATTGGAGTAAATTGCAGAGTCGAGCTTTGGAGATATGAACCCTATGCTGTATTTTAAACTGTATGAGTGAAAGTCGAGCCAAGGATATTATAGTTTTGAATTTTTACATTAGTTTTTATTTTAATATCGTTTTCAAATTTTCTATAAATTCAGTTTAGTTTTAGTTAGTTTCATTAATGGTTTTGTTAGTTTTAGTCTAGTTTTTATTTTGTGTACAAATTTCTATTTAGTTTTTATATGTTTTAGTTTCAGTTTTAGTTTTAGTAATTATAGTTTAACGTTTAGAGTTAATGGAACACTTCCAGTGTAGACCAAACCAACACATTTAATTTTAGCAAAGTTGAATGTTTGCAGTTTACAGTTAACTCTTGTGCAAACCTCTTAATAATGAAAAACCAAAAATATGCAACTTATGTATACAATTTATTAATTCATATTCATGTTCATATTCATTCATATTAAAGATGTAATCTTGTTTAATATGTCAATAGTTTACAAACATCAAGTTAATCAAGGTTTACAGAGTTACTAGACATCATCAGGCAGTTGAGTTTTTATCAGGGCTGGAGCTAAATTCTGCAGATCAATGGCCCTCCAGTGCTGGATTTGAGGAAACATGCCCTGCGTCCCAATGTGCATACTATGCACACTATCTGCCCTAAATAGTATTAAAAACTACTAATATCACATAGAATTTAGCATGGACAATGTGCACATTGGGACGCAGGCATGTTCTTTGCAATCGTCGCTGAAACTTTATAAACTTTATTTTTGTCCATCGTTGTTTTCAATGCATTAATTTGTTGGATTTTTTGCACATACGAGCCACCGGTGCACACTGTATGTCCCGTCTCCCTCAATGAACGTACACAATAAGAAGAAACAATCTAAAATGTTTTGAAACCTCATACTACTCAAAAATAAATGCGATATGGTGATTTAAATGATGTTTGCACTTTGCTTTGACGAGCCGCTCCAGCGCGCAGCACATGAGCAACGCAATCAATCCCAGTTCTTCTAAAGCCCCTTTTACACAACACGGCCAGCGGTGAAAACACGGCTATCGCTTTCTGTCATTTTGGATGTGTTTTATACAGTCAAGGCGGTGCTTGTGTCATGGACTCGAGGCAGACGTTACCATAGTAATCGCAAAGCGTGACAAAATGACTCTTCACTACAATCAGCTCATCCAAAAGTTTTAATTCTGTGTCTGTTAACGCACTCTCATGTTGTTCTCGCACGTCAAGCACGCTTTTAAACGTTCGTGCGCTGTAAGGTGTGCATTATTATTATTATTATTATTATTATTATTATTATATCCCATTTCATATTTTATAGTTATTTCCCATTTCATAGCCGGCGTCTTGTTTTTAAATGCAAGAACGCATTCTCTGTGAATAGCCGCTTAGGACGCAGCTCACGTGCATGAAGCGCCATCTGTTTCCCTAAACCACCACAGGTCCGATTTTCTTGCACAGAATGCTTATTAAATAACGAACAAGATTATTTATTTTTGCTAATTATTATTTTAATTCGTTAGTTTTTCAGTTACTGTTGTTAGTTTCGTTTAGTTTTAGTTTTTCATTTATTTAGAAATTTTAATTTTATTTCAGTTTACGAAAATGTTTTTTGACCAATAGTTTTAGTCTTAGTTTCAGTTTTCGTATACGAAAATAACCTTGAGTCCAGCACATATTTAACTTGAGTGAATTCTATTAACAGCATTCACCCACCAGTTGTCTGCAAACTCTTCACCCAACTCATGTTCCCAGGCACTTTTAGTTTTAGCAATGGTACAATCCTCTAATAAGCTGACGAAGGCCATTTCTCAAATGGAAGGCTGCATCCTCCGGAGGTCGCATTTGTAGGCTGCATACGTCATAAAGAAGATCTTATTTTAGAATATTAATAATTATAAATTTGACCATTATTCATAGTTAAGTGTAAATTGTTGTAATATGCTTTTGACTCGCGAACGTAATGCTCGGTTAACTGAAATAAACCAGGCTTGATGACATATGCAGCCTACAAATGCGACTTCCGGAGGATGCAGCCTTCTGTTTGAGAAACGGCCAATAAGTCCTGGAAATAAGTGCCTTTTCAGAAGTATTAATCACAAGAAAATCCTCCCATACCAGCTTTGAAAATTTGAAAGTAAAGAAACAGAACAGTGCCTGGCCTGAAAATAGCGGAAGTGGTGGGACGGTGGCAGTTCAAATTCAGAGGGCAACACTGCATAACTATAGAAGGTACCGTCCTTATTTAAGGCTCTGAAATATCTTAATCCTTTGTCACGCATCACAAAAACAGGGTCAGTAACTGATGGGGGAAATGAATGATTCATAAATAATGCCATTAAAGAGAAGGCAGAGATGTACTTAAAATATCGCCTAAATTGAGACCATATCCTAAAAGTAGAAATGACTACTACATTATCTGTAAAGATCGAGGGGTTAATAGGTAAGGGGGCAGTAAGTAGGGCCTGTAAAGAAGTGGAAAGACATGATTTTGTCTCCAATCTGCACCAGAGAGCATTAGATGAATTGAACCAATACATTAACTTATGAATATTAGCTGACCAGAAATAGAACTGCAGTTTATAATTTTGGAGTAATACTTTACGAATTCTGGGCACTTTACCATTCCACAGGAAAGGAGTAACAATTTGGTCAAAAGACTTAAACTATAAGACTTTGGCAAAAACAATAGAACACAATGAAATAAAAAGAGAAACTCGGGGAAGACATTCATTTTCACAATGCTAATTATTCCAATTAAGGATAAGGGAAGATTGGGCCAACTTTGAAAGTCAGATTTAGTTTAAGCCAACAAAGAGGTGTAATTGGCGGAAAAGAGAGATGAAAAAGATCTAATGACATTAATCCCAAGATATTTAAAACCCGACCTACTCATCCTAAACGGAACATCAGAATTCTTAAGTTGCAGGGCCAAAGCATTTACAGGGTAACACTCACTCTTTTGAAAATTAATTTTATAACCGGAAAGGGAACCAAATTTGTTCAACATTGAAATAATAGAAGGAATAGCTGTGATAGGGTTACAAATGTATAACAACAAATCATCAGTGTTAAGGGATAATTTAATTTTGATATCTGAACGAGAAATTCCTTTAAATGACTAGGAAGACCGTAAGGCAATTGACAATTGACTTTCTTAAGTACAGCAACGATCAAATGCTTTTTCAGCATTAAGAGCAATTACCACCTCTGGGACAACAAAAGAATGTTTGGAATAAATGATGTTTAAGAGAGTATGAACAAAACATGCCGTACAAGTCCTGAAAAGTGAAGCAAAAGCGTCTCGATTACCCCCAGGTGACGATGCAGTATAGGTCATAAACGCCGCTCTCCATGTAATGTAATGGGACCTGAGACAAACTAAACAATCAAATTACACTTCAAATTATTTTTTTTTTCCAAAGATGGTTTCTGTCATTTTTAGGCTGTTTTTATCACACTGATGTTAGTTCAAGTGTTCGTTCTTTAAATAAGTTAGGTTATATTTACTTATAATGCTATAAAAACAGGGTGTGGCATCATGATTGTGATCTTGCACTTGGGACTGCAGGAGTTTGGGCGGGACTTGATACCGCGGGTCCACCTCATGACCACTGCTGCACAGACTTGGGCTCCAAATTACCTACTTTTCCAAAGATGACAGCAGCCATACTGAGAGGTTTTGGCTTCACTTTTCTATAGTCGAAGGAAGTGGAGATGCATCGTCCATCTTTTTTACAGTCTATGGTACGAACATTAAAAAAACAGCTGTCTCCCTTTAATAAAAGCCTGTTTGCTCTTTAGATATTAAATATGGAGGTAACTTCTCAAATCGGATAGCCAACACTTTAGCCAATATCTTAGCATCAGCATTCTGTAGTGAAAGGGGCCTGTAAGAACCAGGAGAAGTGGGATCTTTATCCTTATTTAAATGTACTATTATGGAAGCTTGAGTCATTGTCTCCAGCAAAGAGCCATGTTCCAAAGACTGCATAAACAGATAAGAGTAATGAGGATAAATGCCTTTATTTGAGTGGAAGCAAAAACATGCTGTTTTTGTGTATGTCTTTAAACACAAATGAGCTCTTTTGTCAATTGTCAGATAAACACAAAGTTATGTCAAAAATCACACAAAGTTTACATAAACTAACTGTAGTTAGCACACAGAGGGATGATCACTGGCACGCGAGCAATAGGGAAAACTGCATACCGACGTATATTTTGAGGTTATCATTCCTCATAGTTACACAGTGTGTTAGGAGCTATAAATACTATTAAAGTGTGAGAATTAATCTGCGTTACAGATGCGCTTCTCCGGTAAATCATTTGCAACTGCTGTGCATATGAGGTGTCTCAGAATGGTCAATGCCTCAGTGGTCTAACAGCGCTCGTCAATGTCAAAATAATTGAGATGGCCAATCAAATCAAAGTAGGTGGGTTTTGCAGTTCATAGAAGCAGACAGCTATATCCAGTGATGCAAACTACTCAACTTTATGCTTCAAATATGGCCATTTTGAGAGAGAAAGATTAAAGTTGCGTGTGTGAATTACCTGTGTCTGTGTCTCTCTCTACAAACAATGAAGCGGAGTTGAGTTACTTAAAAAAACAGTGATTTTACCCCCTTGTTCCTGAGAAATATAATGTAGCGATTCAGTATCGATAAGAGCTCCTGAATGTTTCTGTGTATGCAGCGCGATCTCCAATCTCTGTCAGTTAATGAAAAAGTGCTTCAGAAACGATTTGTATGATAATAAAAATTACATTAATTTAAACAATTATCAATAAATTATTATATTAATTAAATAACATTTTACTGTCTAGAGTTTTATAATGGATTATCTCCTTTTCGATCCACCAGTTCACATTTACAGCTCTGCGTGTTTGCAGGGTAAAAATATGGGTCGAGTTTTGCATTGGTCTGAACAAAAACAACCCAATGTTCCTGCAATACTGGAGGCTGCAGTTCTAGGACTGCATAGAACCCTATTTTTTGGGACAGCACCATCTATTCCAACAGAGGAGACCTGATTCAAAGAAACAAACAAACAAACAGATGCAAACAAACAGCACATCAGACGTGAAGCGTTGCAGCTAATTAACTGAAGTCTCGCACAGACACAAGTCTTCTTTCCAAGAAAACTGAATTTTAAACCGGAATATATTGAATATATTGAAATAAATTAGGCTAAATATTTCAAGAGGGTTACCAACGGGTATGTTTAGGGAGTTTAGGAGTTGGTTAGGACAATAATTAAGTGTATAAAATTAAATAACTACATAATTCCTTAAAAATAATAATATACAGAATTGAATAGCAAGTGCTATAAAATAGTATGAGCCACTAATATTTAGTCATTTAGATTTAGAGCAGCACTGGACTCTGAAATGTGCTCCGCTCGTATTTATTTATAGCCTTTTGAAGTTTAATCGTCACATTAAGCTGTATAGCGATTCTGGTTTGTACCCAAATTTAAGACCTCTTTAAATCATAATTAAGACTTTCTTGTACAATTTAAGACTTTTTATGACCTTAAATTTAATAAAGTAAATTTAAGACTTTTTGAGACTTTTTAAGGACCCGCGGGAACCCTGTGAAAAAGATAGGGAAAAGCGCAAGACAGACGTAGTACCTGCATGTAGGTAAGCCAGGTCTGGGTTCTCAATGTCAGGGTGAGTCTCTTTGAGATGATTTCTGAAGTCCATTGGGGCATTGGTGGCGTAGCTGCACTTGGGACAGTTATACATCTTCACCCCCTCATGCTTGCCTGTGTGCAGGATGTGTTTTCGGATATTCTCTGCACAGTTAGATCTGATAAAAGGAGGAACATATTTTACGCAAATCCAAACAACAACCAAAAATTTTAACGAAACAGGAAGCCAGGGAGAGGAGAGGAGAGGAAAAGAGAGGAGAGAATAGACACAAACAGCAACTTGAGCGCATCATTATTATTATTACTATTTTATATATATATATATATATATATATATATATATATATATATATATATATATATATATATATATATCCCTTTGCTGCTTGATATTTTTGTGGAAAACCATTAGGAGTTAAGTTTGTTGTACCTGTAGTCACACCAGGGGCAGCGATAGGGCTTCTCGCCTGTATGCACACGTTTGTGGCGCGTCAGGTGGGACTGTGTGGTTGATGCAAAATTGCACAGCTGACACTTGAAGGGTCGTTCACCTGCAGAGCAAAGGCATTAGAATGAGACACTGACAGTCCACTGATTTACAAGACCTATAAACCTAAAGATACAAAATGGAAGAAAGAGTTAAAACTGAACACAATCTTGCTGCTCAAACTGTGTACAAACATTTTTTAATATTATCTATTTTGCATTTACTTGTAAATTTTACTTTCAAAACCTAAGTATGTTTAATATTTTTAAAATAAAGTTAAGTACAATAAATATAACATACTTTACAACTTTTAAAATATCTAAAGGGGTCATATGATGCTTTTTTAAAGATCATTATTTTGTGTATTTGGTGTAACAGAATATGTTGACATGCTTTAACATTATTTTTAAAATACTGTACATTATTGTAGTTCCTCTATGCCCTGCCTCTCTCAAACTTGTCGTTTTCTAGAAAGCCCCTCCTTCCGACAAGTGCAGTCTGCTCTGATTGGCCAACTGACCCAGTGCATTGTGATTGGCTGAACACCACAAGCACGTGTCGGAAATGTAACGCCCCTTTCCATAATCGCGAACTTCAGCTTTCAAAATTAAAGTAAAGACAGTTAATAATGTCCTTAGTTTTACCATCAGTTCAGGCCCGAGAGGGGAACAGAGTCGCGTGACAGACACAGTGATGATGCTCGTATCCCTGGTCAAAAAATCCTATAGGATTCCAATAGGAAAATTGTATAGGATTCTAATTGAAATTTCTATCGTATTTTGGAACCATTGCTATAGGATTCCGATAGGAATAGTCCTATAGGTCAAGACATAAATATCCTGTAGGATCATTCCTATAGGATTTTAATCCTATAGGATTTTTTTATTTTTTATTCTAAAGGTGCACTTTTCCACTGTATTTGTTTTACTAACAAATAGTATTTCCAGTTTGCTTAAATTCACCCTGATGTAGACATTGTTCATTGTATGTTGGACAACCTGCAGTAACATTGTAATCAACATGGGAGGTGATTTGTGCAGCACACAGCATTAGTGCAAAAAATTTCTAAGGCACTGATAATAGATTGATGACACACACACACACACACACACACACACACACACACACACACACAGCACTTGTGTCCTCCAATGGAAATATCCACTGGACCCGTTCTAGACTCGAAAAGAATTGGGGAGGAAGATGTAAAGCTTATACCAGGAAACCAGAAGTTGAATATAAAAATGCCATTTTAATGTAACAATAATAATAATAATAATAGCAAATACAATCACATCACAACACAGAGCAATAAAACATCAAACAGTAAGTAGAATTTGATATCATAAATCAGTTTAATTTCCCTTTTAGGGGTATAATACTGTTCATTTCATGCGATAAATGTAATAAAGTTCAGTTTGTGTGTAATGTAAAAAGAGAGAGAAACCCCCCCCTCCCACATCAAATTCAGTTAGGGGAAAACGTATGAAAAATATTGTCTCCAATATATTTCAAAGCAATGACAAATGCTCTGTCAATTGACCATATGCACGATTACTTCCTGGTTTTAGATAAGCCAGCTCAGTCATTTCCAGTGAATTGTACTGTGCTGTAAGAGGCGCGCTCTTTGCTTAGTTTATAGATCCATTCACAATTTAAAGAACATTTTTGTTTATCTAAGAGGACCAAACATCCACATATACCATTTCAGGAATGACAAACGCGGGTGTTAAATATTACGCGGGTAAATCTGCAAAATTTTCAGGGACTCATTGGTATGATTGACCTTGATAATGGAAGACAAGCCAATGTCAAAATATAGCTGTGCATTAAGTGATTCAGGCTAAATTTAGAGTAGCAAAACTACAACAGTAACAAGTCTGTGTTGACTGAATATATTTAGCAGCTATTACAGTTAAAGATAAAACTTAAAAAATGTAGTTACTAAATTAAATTAAAAATATTTCAAAATATTTAATGCATTATTTAATTGTTATACCATTAATAATGAACTTATTTAATTTGTAGTTAACTAGTTTAAATAATTAAAACGATAGGGAATCGCTGTTGGTGTCGGGGCATATTTATTTATTTATAAAATGACATGAGACTTTTTGATTCCTGCACTTGCTATACTTTATACTTCAGTACAGTAAAATCACACAAATTTGGAGTTGAAATGGCAGCTGAGCTAATGAGTGATCCTCTGCTGCCATCTACTAGTTATAATGATAATTTAATAACATTTTCATCTTAAAAGTCTTTCGCTAGGAGACACATTTTTTTCCATATCATCTTCATGAATGAAAAGTCTATTTTAATGCACAGCCATAGAGTTTAGAAGGCAAATATTATAAGTGTTTAAAATGTGTTCATGACTATGAAGGTAAGTTATTGATAATCAATAATACCATTATGATGTCATTTGGGAGATGGCATCTCTAGCTACCTAATGTTAAAGGCATCATCTATCATTGTTGTTATGCTATCATTATTTACCATGTTGCAATTATTATTATTTATTTTTTTTTTTCTGACAAGAAAGAGGCAGGAGAAGTTTTTGTAAGGGTCTCAAGAGTCTCTACCTATATAAACCACATTAAATCTGCTTTACCAGATGTTTACGAGCTGGCTTGTTATAAAAGATGTATAAAGGATCATTTAAATTCTGCTCTGCAATAATCTATCTTGTCTTTTTTTAATTTATTTTATGTACCATATATGGTTTGTTTTTTGAGTATATTGTTTCTGGGTTTTATTTTTTCAACATATCTTGTAATTAATTTGTAGTCATTTGTATTTATATATTTGTTATTGTAATCAAACTTTTTCTTTTAGTTTTTTAAAAATTTTATTTTATTTCTTCCTCCATTGTTTAGGTGGAGGCTCTAAATAAACCCTTTGGGTTTTCTGCCTCTCCCTGAACAGTATATGGATTGTATTTGTTTTTTTGTATCTATTTTAGAAAATAAGTAATTGAACACCCTGCTATTTTGCAAGTTCTCCCACTTAGAAATCATGGAGGGGTCTGAAATTGTCATCGTAGGTGCATGTCCACTGTGAGAGACATAATCTAAAAAAAAAAATCCAGAAATCACAACGTATGATTTTTTAACTATTTATTTGTATGATACAGCTGCAAATAAGTATTTGAACACCTGAGAAAATCAATGTTAATATTTGGTACAGTAGCCTTTGTTTGCAATTACAGAGGTCCTGTAGTTTTTCACCAGGTTTGCACACACTGCAGGAGGGATTTTGGCCCACTCCTCCACACAGATCTTCTCTAGATCAGTCAGGTTTCTGGCCTGTCGCTGAGAAACACGGAGTTTGAGCTCCCTCCAAAGATTCTCTATTGGGTTTAGGTCTGGAGACTGGCTAGGCCACGCCAGAACCTTGATATGCTTCTTACAGAGCCACTCCTTGGTTATCCTGGCTGTGTGCTTGGTCATTGTCATGTTGGAAGACCCAGCCTCGACCCATCTTCAATGCTCTAACTGAGGGAAGGAGGTTGTTCCCCAAAATCTCGCAATACATGGCCCCGGTCATCCTCTCCTTAATACAGTGCAGTCGCCCTGTCCCATGTGCAGAAAAACACCCCCAAAGCATGATGCTACCACCCCCATGCTTCACAGTAGGGATGGTGTTCTTGGGATGGTACTCATCATTCTTCTTTCTCCAAACACGTTTAGTGGAATTATGACCAAAAAGTTCTATTTTGGTCTCATCTGACCACATGACTTTCTCCCATGACTCCTCTGGATCATCCAAATGGTCATTGGCAAACTTAAGTCGGGCCTGGACATGTGCTGGTTTAAGCAGGGGAACCTTCCGTGCCATGCATGATTTCAAACCATGACGTCTTAGTGTATTACCAACAGTAACCTTGGAAACGGTGGTCCCAGCTCTTTTCAGGTCATTGACCAGCTCCTCCCGTGTAGTTCTGGGCTGATTTCTCACCTTTCTTAGGATCATTGAGACCCCACGAGGTGAGATCTTGCATGGAGCCCCAGTCCGAGGGAGATTGACAGTCATGTTTAGCTTCTTCCATTTTCTAATGATTGCTCCAACAGTGGACCTTTTTCACCAAGCTGCTTGGCAATTTCCCGTAGCCCTTTCCAGCCTTGTGGAGGTGTACAATTTTGTCTCTAGTGTCTTTGGACAGCTCTTTGGTCTTGGCCATTTTAGTAGTTGTATTCTTACTGATTGTATGGGGTGGACAGGTGTCTTTATGCAGCTAACGACCTCAAACAGGTGCATCTAATTTAGGATAATAAATGGAGTGGAGGTGGACATTTTAAAGGCAGACTAAAAGGTCTTTGAGGGTCAGAATTCTAGCTGATAGACAGGTGTTCAAATACTTATTTGCAGCTGTATCATACAAATAAATAGTTAAAAAATCATACATTGTGATTTCTGGATTTTTTTTTTTAGATTATGTCTCTCACAGTGGACATGCACCTACGATGACAATTTCAGACCCCTCCATGATTTCTAAGTGGGAGAACTTGCAAAATAGCAGGGTGTTCAAATACTTATTTTCCTCACTGTATCACGGGAGAATACCAATACCAATGTCAAACTTTTTAACTGGAACATAAAACCTGACCTGGACAACAGGCCATAAGAACATCTTATTACTCCATCAATACAAATAATTAAAATAGCGCTATACAAAACCATAAAGCACAACGTTATTCAAAACAGCTCAAAATGATGGCAGAACAGGCATATTGTACTCACTACTCCAGTGTTTTATATAATGAAATTTTATTATAAACAGCATACATTATTTCCTTAATATCAGTTGTTAAACCATTAGCAACTCCTGTGCTAATCACATACAATAAAACGAGCTCAACAAATCACCAACAGATATCGTTCACCCAAAACTGTTCGTTTAGGATGCAGATCAGATAAGTATTACTATTTCTTCCTTTTAAGTATCTTTAAATAAACTTTTAACAAGTTAAACAACGTTAATCACTGATTTCTCAGCATCTTCTCTTTGACTGTTAGGCCCCCGTGTCCACCAAAGCGTTTTTAGCCAGCTGAAAACGCTCTCGGTTACTAACGTAACCTCGGTTCCCCGAAATGAGGGAACGAGACATTGCTATGGGAAATACCTTTTCCTCGAATACTACTGAAGCCTTATTGAATCACGCCAGTAAAACTGGCCAATGACGGGATCCCACTCTATATAAGTCAGTGCTTGTACGTCATCCATTCAGAATCTTTGACTGGAGCAACTTGGCATTCTAAGATCCTGAGCTCGGTGACACGGCAATAACAGCAATGTCTCGTTCCCTCATTTCGGGGAACCGAGGTTACGTGAGTAACCGAGAGCGTTCCCCTTCAATTCAGTCACTCTACATTGCTATGGGAACATATAAAATCCCGCAGTGTCACAGTGATGGAGCCTGGTTCGACAAAGTATGTCAAGTTTCACATCCAGAGCCGTAATGAGAGCGGCAATGATATTGGAGCTCTTCGTAAACACAGCTCAGGTCTACAGGACCTAGTCAAAACTGCTGCGTCACACCAGGGGCGGAGTTAACTCCGGTGAAACAGAGAAAGTGAAATGGCGGCGGCTTCGGCACTTTCACATATAGATTAATTGAATTGTTTAATTTTAATGAAATCATGTTATGATGCACTGCCGTATCGGTATGATGGTGACCAAGTCCTAAAAGACGTGGTGAACTATACCGTAACACTGTGATAACTGACGGGGACAGCATTGAATTGGTGGTGCATTAATCAGAGTCGAAACCACTCTGATACACATCTCAGATCATAGCTGAGGTTGAGTAGGCGCGTGCACTGACAGCACATGCGAGGCAAGCGACGACACATCTAGGTTATAAAACCTCGCGAAAGTGCTGGGTGACGACCAGCCTGCCGCCATACAAATGTCCTGAATAGACATGCCATTTGCCCAGGCCCAGGAGGACGCGAGTCCGCGGGTTGAGTGGGCCCGAACCCCTATAGGACATTCCACGCCCTTAGAGCTGTAAGCCAAAGCAATTGCGTCGACGATCCAGTGTGACAGCCTTTGCTTGGACACAGGCAATCCTTTTGTATGTCCACCAAAACATACAAATAGCTGCTCCGAGAGTCTGAACTGTCTAGAGCGCTCAATATAAGTACGCACCGCGCGTACAGGGCACAGCAGGAGTGTATTAAGCGGCTCCGTCCCGGCCGGTGTTTCGGGGTGGAAAGCAGATAGTGTTATGACCTGCTGTTACGTGAAACTGTGTGACACTTATATTCTCATAAGCCCATTAGGTGGCGTTGTGGGGAGATTCCTATTCTTCGAGAGTCGCGTGACGTCAGCAAGGACTCCGGATAAAAGGCTGCGAGGCGACAATGGCGGTCGGTCTCTCTCTCTCTCTCTGGTTCCGCTTCCCATTGTTCTCGTTAGCGTCTCTCTCGTTGCCTCTTTGAGGCTATGTTTTTTGCTTTCTTTTACACTTAGATTTAACTGGTAAATTTGAGTCTGATATGTGATATTTCTCTTTCTATTTATCAGTAGCGGGTAGTGTATTTATTTATTTATTAGTTCACGTTTTGTTTATTTAGTTAGAACTGAGCGAGGGAAGCAGATGCCCGGAAGACTCACCTGTTCTTATTTTTATTTCGGGAGGGAGGTAAGAACTTTGTCCCGAGGGCAGGTGTAGTTAGGAGTCTGTTTTCTTAGCTTTCCTACCCGTGAGTACTTTAATCTTAATTATTCTTTCTTTTATATTTTGATGAATTGTTATGTATTATTACCTGAATGTTTAAGTTGAATTCCTTCAACCAATTAAATAGAGGCGTCTTTAAATTCACATCAGGTGTTGTGGTTCTTTAAATATGTTCGGCCTGTGTCCTTTTATTTTCATGTTGGAATTAACGAGCCCTCAAAATGGTTATGGGCCGTAACACCTGCGCTTTAAATGGAGTCGAAAGCACTTTAGGGTCATTCTATAATTAAGGGTACATTTCAAGTCCATTGGTTGTATTTATCATTTTTACTGAATATTCACTTCAAGCAATGATCACTTTTATATTTGGGCACATTCCTCTTTATTTCATGCATAAAAGTCAACCAGTTCCAAAAGTTAATTAGGAGAAAATACAGATGCTGTACTGGAAATAACAGTTTTTGTGCTGTCCGATTTGCTAAAAGTCAAGTTTTGCCTTTCAAATTAACACTACAATACATGTTTTTGTATATTATTTTCATCATTATTTGTTAAAAATAATCATTAAAACAAGGCAAATGTATTTTAAAAACTAATTCACTTGTTTATATCTATTAAATTATTAACTTTGTGTGTGTCCGAGAAATCTTTGTCAACTGTGTTACCCATTGACAAAACCCCTATAAATCAGCAATGGTTTGTTCCAAAGTCACATGTCCAACATCATGTGATGTCACGACCTTCAGTGGCGGGAATTTTAAATACAGTGTGGTAAGTTTCTACTCCTCCTATTTTTAATCATTATTATTGTCTACACATAGAGTAGATGAATTGCTCATCAACTGTGTTATCAACATGGTCGTGTGTACTTACTTTAGATATTATATTTACAAAAATGTAGATAAAATGTATAAAAACACTAGTTGATCAAGGTAATGTGGGGACATGTTCAAGGTCTACAGTTAGCACAAGGCCCTAAAATGGAAGAAATGTCAACTGTGTTACTTGTCAACTGTGTTACCCATCAAGTGTAACACGGTTGACAGGGATTAACACGGTTGACAATGTTGGCTGGGTTTCTTGTCATAGTTTATGCCTATATTGAGTATTGTTGATAAAAACATACATTAACTATTGTTATAACACAGAAATGACATGGTAAAATATGAACAAGTGTAATTACATAGTAATAGTTATTTTATAAAAACATGTGATTCACATTAAGGGATTAATTTAACTAATCTTAACACTATAATATTATCTATATATTGCACTGAATAAATCATTACACTCGATTAAAGGAGCATTCCATAGTTTTTTAGCAAAATTTATATTATCTCCAGAAATATACATATATCAACAAACAAGGATTTCATGAAGTATGGTTCATTTTTATATGATTTCATGGTTTGGAATGGTGGGTTTCTGCTGACATTTATTTAATGTGATCCCTATCAAGCAAGGTTGAAAAACTATAAAGTGCTCTTAATCTTGTTTTAGGGAAATTATGTTATCTGCTGCAGAGAAGCAGCGCCAGTACAGGGCTCGGCGTGATGCTGATCCTGAGAGAAGGGCTGCGTATTTACAAAAACATAGACTGTTTTGTGAATGAGACTAATGAAGTATTAACAGCATTTTTTAAAGTTTTTGTTTGTTTTCTCCATTGTTTCAAGAGAGTTAATTAATTACTTGTTGCTGACACTTGTCAAAATAAAAAGGTTTTATTTTAAAGAAAGGTTTCTCTTTTTCTCCTAATGCATCCTGTCAACCGTGTTACTTCTGTCAACTGTGTTACTTTATCTGTCAATTGTGTTACGTGTGATTTTTGTGTCATAAATCTTTAATTGTAGGCAAAATTTTTATAAAAATTATAAAAGGACATCTCTAGAGTGAACAGTATTACATAAAGGCGTTGAATAACTCTAGATTCAGTGTAATGGAGAATTATGTTGAAAAATATCCATCCTTGATGATAGTATACCAAAGAATATCCGTTATTCAGTTTAAAATTCATATTTTTTAAATCAGTTAGACATACAACCTCAAAACCCCTGGTGAATAGACTCAATAACTTTCAAACAAATGTTTTATCATATGTGTAGTACTTCATTTATTTCTTCTATGACACCACTTTTGTCTGTAACACAGTTGACAAAACAATGAATCAAATATTTATTTTCATTTAAATATTTAAAAAGTAATTTGAGCTTAAGCTTGGCAACTAATGAATTTAGAACAATATGGGGGTATATTATGGAAACAACTAGATTATTTTGCAGAAAAGCACACTGATTTCTTCACTTTTTTGTTGACCTGAAATGTACCCCTAATTATAGAATGACCCTTTAGGCACATAACCTTTTCTAGGCTTCAAGGTGAGTCTGCAATCAACTGGTCCGAATTCAATACACGAGTCGTCAGTTAAAAGCGCCTGCAGGTCTCCAACTCGCTTAACAGAGACCAGCGAGAGCAGGAGCGCTGTCTTGAGAGAGTGCGCTCGCAAGCTCGCTGATTGTATGGGCTCGAACGGGGGTCCCGGAGAGCGTCAAGCACAAGCGCCAAGTCCCAAGTGGGTAGAGTAGAAGGGCGAGGAGGGTTCAGCCTTCTTGCTCCTTTTAAAAATCGTATGATCAGGTCATTTCTGCCGAACGGGCGATTTTCGACGTTCGCATGAAAGGCTGTTATAGCGGCCACATACACTTTCAATGTGGATGGCATACGACCACTATCAAATCGTTCTTGAAGGAAGGCAAGGATTATTGGTATTGGACAGCTGATTGGGTCTTCGCCCCGCGATACGCACCAACTTGAATAAACTCTCCATTTATGTGCGTAAAGACATCTCGTGGAAGGAGCCCTAGCCTCAGAGATAGTGTTCAACACCTGCTGAGGAAGTGCGTCTGTTACTGGCAAGCTCCGTCGAGCGGCCAGACATGAAGGCTCCATGACTCTGGATTTGGGTGCCAAATCGTTCCTTGTGCTTGAGAAAGGAGGTCTCTCTTCAGTGGGATAATCCATGGGGGGGCTACCAGCATCTCCACCGGTTCTGGGAACCACGGCTGATTGGGCCATTTCGGTGCCACTAACAGAACAGATTCCTTTTCCTCTCTGATTTTGCAAAGCACGCGAGGCAGAAGCTTCACTGGAGGAAAGGCATAATTGCGTACTTTCGGCCAGCTGTGAGCTAGTGCATCCACTCCCAGAGGAGAGTGTGTCAGTGAATAAAACAGCGGGCAGTGAGTGTTCTCCGCTGATGCGAAGAGATCCACCTCCGCCCTGCCGAATACACTCCAAATCATATTGACTGTCAGAGGGTGTAATCTCCATTATCCCGCCCCTTGACAGTAAATCCGCACCGTAGTTCAGGCGTCCGGGGACATGTACTGCCCAGATGGAGAGCAGGTGTCGATCTGCCCACAGAAGGAGGTCTTTCGCCAGTTGCAGCAGTGGTCGCGAGTTCACACCACCTTGTTGATTTATAAAGGCCACCACTGTCATGCTGTCCGTCCTGATGAGAACGTGATGTTGAAGAATGTCTGGAAGAAAGCACTCGAGCGCTAGGTGAACAGCATGGAGCTCCAGACAGTTTATGTGCCATGACTTCTCCGTTTCTGACCACGTCCCGAAGGCTGGTCTGCCATCGCATACGGCTCCCCAGCCCGTACTCGATGCATCTGTCGTAACATTCTTTCTCCTGATCACTTGACCAATACGAACACCCCGGCGATACAGAGTCATATCGCGCCAAGGGTTCAGTGTATGCAAACAGTTGCGTGTCACTTTGATGCGCAAGGTGCCCGTGCGCCATGCGTTCTGTGGCACCCGGCTCTTTAACCAGAGCTGAAGCGGACGCATATGTAGCAGCCCTAAATTGCCGAGGGTCCTCAAAGCATTTCAGCGGGGGAGAACGCCCTAATTTGAAGACTGCGAGAGAACTGATCAGTTTTTGTGAGCGCTCCTCCGACAGACGCGCTCGCATATTGATTGAGTCCAGCTCCACTCCTAAAAAGGAGATGTTCTGGCTCGGTATCAGCATGCTCTTTTGCATATTTACAGTCAGTCCTAAGCTCTGAACATGAGCGAGGAGTCTGAGTTTGTCGCTGAGCAGTGCGCTCTCTGATTGAGCTAACACTAGCCAGTCGTCAAGATAGTTCAGGATGCGTATTCCGCTCTGCTTCAGAGGAGAGAGAGCAGCATCCATGCATTTCGTAAACGTATGAGGGGCCAGACATAAGCCGAAGGGCAGGACCGTGAATTGGTACGCTATCCCTTCGAATGCAAATCTCAGGAAGCGCCTGTGGCGGGGGGCTACCTGAATGTGAAAATAATCCGCTGTCTTTCTTTGGCACCAGAAAATAACGACTGTAGAAGCCGCTCTTGCGGTCTGTGAGAGGTACTGCCTCTACCGCGCGCTTTGCGAGAAGTTTGGGTATTTCCTCTCGCAGAACTGAGACATTCTGCTCCCGCACAGTGGACATTAACACACCGTTGAAACGGGGCAGTCTGCGAAAGAACTGAAGCGTGTAGCCGTTCTTTATTGATTTCATAACCCACTCTGATACCCCTGGCAGTCCCTGCCACGCTTCTGTGAACTGTGATAGCGGGCGAGGCGGACTGCACAGCAAGAGGGATAACTCGCCGTTGGGGGGCGGGGAGTTTAATACCACACGAGTGTGAGAGTGAGTGATGTGGGAGAGGGGAGTGAGAGGAGGAAAATTGCCCTGATATTGATGTGATTTTTGTATTTTTTTTTACTTTATTGCACTGCACTGTGGACAGATCAAAACACAAACATGACAATCGTTCTTGCCGCCCGCAACAGGCAGGGGAGCGTGGTGAACACACACAGCGGAGCGAGCAGACTTTCTCAGTGGCTCATCTTTGGCGCTGAGTGCAGCTTTCCTCCTCCGAGAGACAGCATCAGGAACGCAGCTTTGATTCTGGAGCCAGTGACCTGCCGTCTCTGTCAGGGCGGGGTTTCTGGCCCTTCGAGCCCTGGCGGCGCTTCGGCCACGGCTGTCTTGGTCTCACCGCCGGCTCATGCTCGCGCCGAACAGCAGTAGGAGGGGCGAACGGTCTTCCCGCGCGCTGCGCTGAGGAGGAGCGGGAACGCTTTGGTAAGAAGTGGCTAATGGCCTTCGGCTGCTTCTGCGCTTCAACGAAGTGCTCCATGAACGTCTCTACCGCCGCTCCAAAGAGACCTGAGGGATTCACGGGAGCGTCCAGAAGAGCCGTCTTCTCTGAGTCTTTCAACTCGGTCAGAGTCAGCCACAGGTGACGATCCAGCACCACAAGATTACCCATATTGCGGCCGATCGCTCGAGCTGTCACCTTCGTCGCTCTGAGGGCCAGATCTGTGGCGCGTCGGAGCTCTTTGAAGACTTCAGGGTCCGGGCCACCTTCGTCCAGGGACTGAAGGAGCTTGGCCTGATACACCTGAAGTATCGCCATCACATGCAGTGTTGAAGCTGCCTGGCCCACCGCTGAAAAAGCCTTGCCAGCGAAGTTTGCGGTGGCTCGGCAAGGTTTAGATGGGAGAGACGCGTTGTTTCGCACCCTCCAGTTTGCCACGGCTGCAGGACAGAGGTGGGCAGCGACGGCTTCCGCCACAGGGGGGAGTTTAACATACCCCGCTCAGTCAGCGCCGTCCACAGACGACAGAAGGGAGGATCCCGGATTGTGCACTCGACTGGTGAGCGGCGCGTTCCACGACTTCGCTATCTCGTCGTGCATCTCCGGGAAAAAGGGGCCGGGCCTCCGCGGGGTGTTCTTTCGGCCGCGATCCGACTGGAGGAACCACTCGTCCAGACGGCTTCTGGCCGGCTCGGTAGGAGGCGCCCACTCCAGACCGAGCTCATCAACTGCCTTGGTCAGGACACGAAGGAGCTCAACATCACTGTGGGCGGAGTGCAATCCAGTGGGCTGTTGGACCACTCCTCTCTCGCAGACGCTGCCACCGAGATGGCATCATCCTCATCCTCCTCCGTGGCTCCGAAAGACACCACATCTTGCGCGCTGGGGGAGGGGCGGAGATTAGCGGCCATGAAGCGCACTGGAAGGGGACCTGCAGCAGGGGGGTGAGGAGCGTGTGGGCACTGAGCCGGCGCGGTCTCGTCACCCGACCCGGACAGATCCGCATCAGTAACTCGCGGAACTTTACTCCTTGGCTCAAAAGAGGCTGCAGAGGAAGAGCGCGGCAGAGCTAGTTGGGCGAGTTCATCGCCTTGGACGATGGCCACACGGAGCCTGAGAGTCCGGAGACTCATATCTCCGCAGTGGGGGCAGTCCGACCCCCCAAGCGCCGCCTCTGCGTGGGCGCGACCTAGGCAGAAGACGCACGATTCGTGGCCATCAGAGGGTTCGATTGGCTCTACGCAGGAGAGGCAATCGTGAGAGGTCATCTTTTGTCCGTCTGAAGCTCACCGGAACACAGCAGGGGAAGAGAAGGCGTGTCCGCTGCAGCGTGTAGATCACGGTGAGTAGAAGATTTCTTGATACAAAAAATTTTTACGGAAAAAATTCTGAATGGATGACGTACAAGCACTGCCTTATATAGAGTGGGATCCCGCTCATATTTCGCGCGCTTGAAAGTCATTGGCCAGTTTTACTGGCGTGATTCAATAAGGCTTCAGTAGTATTCGAAGAAAAGGTATTTCCCATAGCAATGTAGAGTGACCGAATTGAAGGGGAACGCCAGGCGGTCTTGCTTGAAAACGCTCAGCTGTGAGCGCTTGAGAGCACAGCGTTTTTTTCCATTGAGACGCTGTGGTTGCTATGATACGGAATGGCAGAGAATGAAATATTTCTCCAAACATTATATTTCATAACAATAGTATGGTAGTCCGGCAATTCGATCTAGTAAAGAAATAAATACTCGGAGACAAGCAATATTAACTTCTCCATTGTTGTTCAGCCGTAGTAGTACAGCCGGTAGTCCCGCCCCTCCTCCACTCTGATTGGTTGGCTGACTAGAAAGTGACAGTGATGAGCACAGCGTTTTATCCAAAGTTGAACCAAAAGCTGAGAGGTTGCGTAAGATGGCGGCCGGCAAGGAAGTAGTAATTATGAGCAGCTGAGGCGTTTATCTTTTCCATTCCCAAGTTTTAACTTGAAATTAGACCTGGTCGCAAGAATATTGTTTTATTATGCATTAGGCATTTTTTGTTTTTAGTTGCTTGTAGTTTTGGTTTGTTTAATTGAAGTTTTCTAACTTAACGGCCGTTAAGTCGTCTTGCATATGGATGCTTCGGTTTGCATGATGAAGCGCAAAGGGAAAAATAAGCGCTCTACTTCTAATATCCTAACGGAAGAAATGGAATTTGGCATTCCTGTCGGTGCTGGAGTTGAATATGCCTTACATCTCATAACTGACCATCAATACAGCCAACAATGTCCCGATCTTTCTCAGAGTGAGAGTCCAGTCCTCGAGTCAGTGTGTGACTCTAACCAAGATACACCTGTGAAACCTCAGCAAAAGAAATCGAGGAGATATTTCGCTGACAGATTTGCAAGATAACATAAATGTGGCTTTGACGTCTAAAATCAAGGAGAGTGCAGACGATCTCGGAAAAATTATATCCAAAAACACAGTGAGTATCGAGGGTCTCAAGAAATCGATTGACTTTGTGTTTGAAGAAGTCAATGCATTGAAAACCGACATGAAAAGCTGTAAATCTACTGTGAATCTGAATAATACCAAAATCTCTGAGCTTGAGCAAAAACTGAATGAATCCGAACGATATCAGCGCAGATGGAATCTTCGTCTGTATGGAATCCCTGAACAATCTGATGAAAACATCAAGCTGAAGGTTTCCAACATCTGTGCTGCAGTTGTTTCTGACTCAAGTGTGGCGATTCAAGATGACATCGATATAGCGCATTGTCTGGGAAAGCTGGACAACAGGCCGAGACCGGTGATTATTCGTTTCGTGAGAAGATCTATGCGGACATTTGGAGGGAGAAATTCCCTGATTTAAAATCCTTTACATGGAGCAATAAGGCATGTACTGCCATGTCTCGTATTGATTATTGGCTAGCTTCTTGTAGCTTACAGAAAGAAAACATTTTAATTAACATTCTTCCTATGCCACTGACAGACCATAAAGCAGTTTCTATTAATGTTGGTCTACAATCTTTTTCCAACAACCATTACAACTCTTACTGGAAACTTAATAATTCAATTCTGGACAACGAATCCGTTAAGGTGACCATTCGTAGATTGATTGCACATTATTGGAATTTAGCTCAACTGAGTAATGATTATTGCAATAACTGGGAATTACTGAAGTGTATTAGCCAAAGCCAGGAAACATGAAGAAGAAATTATAATTTCAAAGATTACAGCTTTCACTCAAAGATCTCCCCCTATTTTCTCAGACAATGAAAAAATGATGATTATTGTTCAACTGATTATTCTTCAAATCCACTTAGATGATATTTATAAAAGGAGAGCAGAGGGGGCCTTCATTAGATCCAGACAGAGGTGACTGGAGAAGGGTGAACAAAACTCAGCTTATTTTTTTAAATTAGAAAAAAGTCATTCAAAAAATACAATTACACATTTGAATATTAATGGTATATTAACACATGACCCGAGATCTATTGCTGATTATTGTTCATCCTTTTACGGCTCTCTTTATGAATCTAGATTTAATGAAAAGGATACCTCTGATTTCTTAGATAGCCTTATTAATACTAAATCTATAAGTGAAGACGAAAAAGAATTGTGTGATAATTCTATTTGTATAGAGGAAGTCCTACATGCTATTAAGAAACTTAAATTAAATAAATCCCCTGGTGTGGATGGATTAACTTCCGAATTCTATAAATCTTTTTCTGAAGAAATTGCTCCTTTTCTCTTAAAACTTTTTTCTCAAAGTATAGACCTTGAAAAGCTTCCACCCACCCTCACTCAAGGCTTAATTACCTTAATACCCAAGCCAAAAAAAGACACATTATTTTTAGACAATTGGCGACCAATTTGCTTGCTTAATATCGATTATAAAATTTTAGCCTCTATATTTTCCGTTAGAATTAAAAACACATTAGACTTAATTATTGATGATACCCAATCTGGTTTCATGAGGAACAGACATATTTCAAATAATATTTGTTTAGTTTTAGATCTCATTGATTATCCCCACCTTTACTCAGATAAGAGCTTCATTCTTTTTTTAGATTTCCATAAGGCATTTGATACAGTTGAACATCATTTTATTTTTTCAGCTCTTAAAAAATTGGTTTCGGTAATTATTTTAAGACTATTAAAACTTTATACTTCAACGGTAACTGTTCAATCAAACTGCGTGCTGGCACCTCACCCAGATTTAATCTTAATCGTGGTATCAGACAGGGATGCCCTATTTCTCCCTACCTGTTCTTACTCTCTTCACAACTACTTGCTGATTCTATTAAACAGAGTACGCTAAGAGGAATTACAGTTGAAGATAACATCATCACCATTAGCCAATTAGCAGATGATACCACTCTTTTTTTAAAAGATGCAGGGGAAATACCCAAAGCTATTAATATTATCCATATATTCTCTAAAGCTTCAGGTCTTCTTTGAATACTACTAAGTGTGAATTAATGTCTCTTAAGCAGTGCGATTTGCCATCTATTTGTGGTATCCCTATAAAAAATGAAGTCACATATTTAGGTATAAAGATTGTAAAGGATGAAGAAAGAAGATGTGAGCTAAATTTCTCCCCTGTTATTGATAAGACGTAGAAAAGGTTAAATCAGTGGTTACGAAGAGACTTATCTTTGAGGGGAAGAGTATTGATTACAAAAGCAGAGGGCATCTCAAGGCTCACATATACAGCTCTTTCTCTAGCAGTCAATAATAATATTTGCAAGACTATTGATAATATGCTTTTCAATTTTTTATGGAAAAATAAAACCCATTATATTAAGAAATCTGTGGTTATGAACACAACTTAAAATGGAGGTTTGAACTTCTTAGATTTTACCACTCTTAATTATACTTTTAAAGTAAACTGGATCAAACAATTTAAAAAAAAACCAACTAGTATATGGAACTTTATTCCACCATATTGTATTTTTTCACAGGTTGGAGGTCTTCATTTTCTTTTGCTTTGTAACTACAACATTTCTAAACTTCCGTTAAAGTTATCCAATTTTCACAAACAAATGCTTCTCTCCTGGAATTTAATTTATAAACATAATTTCTCACCTAATAGATGTTTTATATGGAATAATAAGCATATTTTATATAAATCTAAAACACTGTTTTTTGAAAACTGTTTTTCTAATGATATAGTTTTGGTGAGCCAACTTTTCAACCAAGAAGGTCTTCTGTTAACTTATTCTGAATTTTTGTCTAAATTTAAAATCCCTATCACTCCTAAAGAATATGCCATTGTTATGGATGCTGTCCCCTCTGGATTAAAAATGCTTTGTAAAAATACATCTCCCCAAACTTCTATACAGTCTTTAGATCTTGTTGACACTTCTGTTGGTCGAGTTTGTTTTTCTTCTTCCTCTGTTAAACAATAATCGTCAGGTTTTTTCACTTACAACATGTCATTCCATAAGGAATATTATTTGATTAATTTATTACTTTTGCTGGCAAAGTTTAGTATACATAAATGTAAGTACGGCAATTACAAACCACTGTTTTATTTCATTGTAATTTTGTATTTTTTTTATTTTTGTATTTTGTATGTAACTTTTATTTATTTATTTTTTTTGTGTGTATGTGTGTTCACCCCCTGGCTCCTGTAAAATGTTGTATTTGAGTGATGCTATAAAATAAAAAAACAAAAAACAAAAAACAAAAAAAACAAAAACAAAAGTTGCGTCCCAAATTACACACTATACAGTATGCACTTATACACTATGTGCACTGCACTCAACCATGTAGTGTATAAATTTTCTAAGGTTATTTTGTCATTAATAATCGGAGTCTGATAGCCCCACCCCCTTCGCGACGTAATTAAAGCTGTGTCAGTTGAGTGCATGAAGTGTCCAACATTCCACACTTCATTTTTTTCGGTTATTTAAGTGCACCATCCGGGTATTTAAAGTGCACTTTTTCTTTTTGGAATTTTCAGTGTGAATGCACTACTCGCACTATTTATACTACAAAACGTCATGAATAGTGCATAAGTACGCGACTTGGGATGCAGCTAAAGACTATTTATAGAATACCCAAGACATGTCACTAGTCTAGTTTTGAATGGGGAAAAATGCAACGCTCAATATGGCTGCTCAATCGCAGGAAGCCCCGCCTTCTGAATGAAAGAGCCAATCACTAACTGGTAAAGTCAGCGCGTCACTGCAGCTGCCGTTAGAAGTCCCGGTTGCAATAGAACCAGTCAGCGTTCTGAGACGTGCGCTTAGGACTGCGCATGCGCACTGGCTGATCTAGTCTGAAAAATAAGATTTTTATAACGCTATTTGAACAAAAGAGACAATATTTATGATACAGTTGTTCTCAGATTTCTTTGGTGATTTCAAATATGAAATTTAATCGTAAGCTTAGAAAACAGTTTTGGAGAATTTGATGTTTCACCATTCAAAGAAATAGGAGCTGCACTTGGATGCCTGAGAGGCGTTTCAAAGATGGCCGCCGAGTGACGTGACTTGTCTTAAAGTCGACATGAAATCAAAATTGAAAATTCTTAGTGTTTATTATAAATAATGTATCCGTGCACTTCATTATTTTTTTTTTAATTCATGTGCCTTTGTAATCTTCAATCAAAAATGTTAACCTCCCCTCCCCATCAAAATGACTCATCTTCTCTTCCGGTCACATGCGATGGCGCAAGGGCGGAGCCAGTGACGTAAGGGGTAAAAGCTGGGATAAAGGACAGGAAAAGCTGAAGCTGATGCTTCACTTTATAGAAATAAATGCATTGACCAGTTGACGCGAGCCATGGGGGAGTACACTACTCTTAAAAGTTGAAAGGATATTACCACAACATTACTCTTAGGACATCGCAAACTATTTATTTTTTTATGAATATGACTTAACCTGATGGAGGATGCGCTCAGTCATTCAGGCAATCTCTCTCTCGCTGTTAGGCATGTTTTGTGCCGTTGATTGTCCTCGTCATCCTTAATAAATAAATAAATAAATAATTCTTCATGCTTGGGTGTCAGCGGTGAATCCAGTGGAGAGAAATCCCCCCACAACAAACTGCAAACTGGCATTCAGATCTGCCTCCATTTTGTTAGTAATGCCCCAACTTCCAATGATCCAATCAATTCTTGAAGGATGAAATCAAGTCCCGCCCTCTCATTTCAGATTCCGTTTCACTCGGATATACGTCACAGTAGAGAAAAAAAGACAATCGCTACTTCTGTTTCATGCCGACTTTAAAGAGACTTTGGTTGAACATTCTTCAACTCTCGGCGCGAGAAAAAAAGCGCCCGAACGCTCAGCGCAAAAAAGATGCTCCGCGCTAGGCACGCTCCTGGCACAGTCGTGTACCCAGGCCCACCCACTTTCATCTGTGGCCCACCCAATGAGAAGTTTGTAATTTTCCAAATGGATGTAATTTATTAAACGATACTAATAAACGTCTTATTTCACTGTAACTCATTAAAAATATTAAAGGCTTGTTTTCATGGTCAATTACAGGTCGTTTCTTAGTTTTCCCTCTTCTTTTAGGTGCATATCATCATAAGCTTGTCAAAATGATGATTCGTCCGTTTCTGTTAGTCCCACCCACAATGTTATGTTTACGACGTAAGGATATAATAGTAAAATGCGCGCGTTTGTGAAGTTACATTTGAAAATAGCCTAGTGAAGCAAACATAAATCAGATAAATTCTTTAAAAAGTAAAAGTATTAGCAATAAATCCGGACCATCTACAAATGAAACCCGACAGACCACCTGAGGGTGCTGGATTTATCGATCGGAAACTTCTGAACCAAGTGTGTTTGAAACATCATATTAGCATAGGTACAGTGTTTGATCCGCAAAACAGATGCCTGCTTTGTGGAAAGAAACACATAAACATTGTGCTAGATCCTGGTCTGCATAATTTGCAGCTGTGCACATTTCTGCGGTCCTCGATGTGTGTGAACTGACAGAGACCTTTGATTATGAAATCATCAGCGAAGCCCCGTTGTTTCACACTGAGGTAATGCTTTTTAATAAACTCCCTTTAGTTAACGTTAGTTAATGCATTAACATTAGCAATACACTTGTTACCGTGTTTATTCATCTTTGTTAACCAGCTCAGGCAAATGTTAACAATGTTAACTTTTTTAATAATGTCCTATTAGTAAATTTTGAAATGAACATTAACATAACAAATTACTAATGTTAATGCATGCTTTAGAAGTACTGTGTAATGAACCTTGGTGCTGTATTTTTTGTTGGCAATTTGACATGAAGTTTTCATATGCTACACACCTGGCCCACCCAGTTTTATGTAGGCCCACCCACTTAAACATTTCTGGCTACGCTACTGTCCTGGCGAAAACGCGGCGCTCCCATTGAGAACAACTGAAAAAATACACTAGCCTCGGGGGAAAACGCTTTGGTGGAAACAGGGCCACCACTGTGTCAAAAGCACAGCGCTGTTCAAAGCATGCGTGCTACAGGTGGACGCGCACTACATTCGGATTTCTTAAAGGGGAAGCGTCAGGACAATACCATATATAGATGTTTGTGTTTCTATGAATTCCTACTCACATGTAATACATTTTAACTTATTCAAACATTATGAAATGTCATACTTATTATATTTGCCTTACTGTAATATTATGAATTTCAGTTATATTTGTGTGTATTCAGATAGGCTGCATTTTATTGAGGGTTACAAGTACACACATGCAGTGTTACTCTTAAAAAGTAATTAATTAACAGAATCAAATAAGATCTTACAGGACAAAGTGAATTTCCATTTAAAAATCAATATGTCCAATATGATACAAATTAATATAAGATCCTATAGGAAAAATTTAAATCCCATTAAATCAAACACAATGTCCAATAAGATTCTAAACATCAAATAAAATCCTACGGGACAAAGTGAAATTCCATTAAAATCAATCACAATGTCCAATAGGATTCTACGAGGATAAACCTAAAGGATAAACTGAAATTCCAATACAATTTTTTGACAAGGGATGTGTTTGCACACAAGCCACGGTTAAGACGATTTCTGATCGGCTGTACACTCTGCTGTGACGTGACCTTGTCTCTCTCTCTCTCTCTCTCTCTCTCTCTCTCTCACACACACACACACACACACACACACACACACGCACAAGCACAAGCCACGATTAAGATAGCTGATGTGCTGTGATGTGACCCTGTCTCTCTCTCTCTCTCTCTCTCTCTCTCTCTCTCTCTCTCACGCACGCACGCACGACGTGCAAAACTCCGCATTTGAACAGTCAATAGCAAATACTTAAACTAATAACAAAACATACAGTCGCTGATTCAGAAGTGTCAGATTGTCATAGCAAAGTCAGAATTACCTCCTCTCCTAGGTTCACGAAATGGTTGTCCATAAAATGCGTTGCTGTTCTGTTGTAAGTAATCTTGATGACTCCTGAATGCATCTACTTTCGGAAGGCCAAATAAAGTGCTTTTGCTTTCGCATAGAAACACACAGTGTCTCCCTGTCATGGCTGCTTCAACACTACTGCGGTTACTGAAACCACGCCTTCTTTCTTTGCGTGAACATTTGGGCGGCATTATGCAAATATTTCCACACCGTGACGTAGACATGTGGGGGTGTGTTTGAATGAGCCGTTTTAGGGGGGCGTGGCAGTCTTAACTTTTATAAAGAATATCTCTTTGGTTTTGAGACTTTAGTCTTTGCAACTTCAGGGATCTTATCTATACACAAACAGCTTGTAACACTCCAAAGAGAAAGGAAAACTTGAAATCGCATCATATGACCCCTTTAAGACTTTTGGGGCAGTCGTGGCCTAATGGTTAGAGAGTCGGGCATGTAACCCTGCATCCTGTTTGTTCAATTCAAATTAAATTAAAATTCAGGAACTAAATTGAAATTTAAAAAAGGGCAGTCTCAATTTAATTCTAATTGTGAACAACCCTGGTGTGTACCTGTGTGTTGGCGCCGATGTTTGGTCAGGGCATGACGAGTTCCACCAGCAAATCCGCAGAGATCACACAAGAAAGACTTCTCTCCTGAAACGAAAAAAAAAAAAAAGATGAATAACACTGTAAAGACTGAGAAATTGACAGTAGGAGACCCCTATATCTCTGAGACTGAACGATATAGGGCCTTGAAAATGAAGACTCCAAAAGAAAAGTTTATTAAGAACTAGAATCTAAAATCATATTGCAGTATCTTTAATACTTGAGTTATAGGAAGGCAAACTCAACAGAGGCCGTGGTCCATATCTTCATCCATGTTTGTAGCAACCGAGCTACTTTACTCAGGCGTAGAAACTAACAAAAAACTTTGAAAAATGGGTCCCAAAATCATTAAAGCAAGTCTTAACAGAATATGCTGAGCTTCCGAAACAAGTTATAGAAAAAACTGAACATGGAAAGTCAAAACTTTAATTACCAAATATAAAAGAGATTAAGAGCACAACGAAGTTGTTAACATGGCGCCATCTTGACACACCTCCCCATACAGGGAGTTATGGAAATTAATTATTTATTATCTCTGGGAGCGATCGCAGTTTGAGTATAGGTCTGTGTAAATGCATAGATAAACCGCGCTGTCAGCAGGCATTTCATAATCTACAATGACAAAAACATATGAATCATTCTGATATAACATACCAGTTGAGAAATGCAATAAAATACAATGTTTTGTTTGTTATAATTCAATATTCCAGAGAATATTATTCAGTGAATTAACATTACCCAGTGAATTATCTTCACTCTTTAGCCTGTTAAACAGCTTTTAAACCTACTAAAACTGTAGTTTAAAATGAAGTTGATATGACTCCTGTCCTTTATTTATTTTCTCCATTTGAAAACATTAGTCATTCTACATTTATTTTGCTTATTGTTAATATCAGTGTTGCCGCTGATGTTTTTTACAACAATAAAAACATTTTATTTATAATAGGATTTATTAAATTTAAACTGAAAGACTTAATTTTCAACCTTTTTTTTTTTTTTTTTTAAGATGACAAAGGAGAAAAAACCAAAGTGAAGTATGGACTTACTTCACTCAGTCATTTATTTACTTTATAACAGTAAATAAATATCGGTTCTGCATATCGGTTATCGGGCACATAAACATGCATTTAATTGGTATCAGTTATAAAAAATTAATATCGGTCGATCACTACAATCCCAATAAGTTAATATACAGCCTATTACTTTAATGCAAATAAGAATCTGAAAAGAAAGAAGCTTTTAAAAAATATTTTTAACGTGCATGAATAAATCCAACCACCAAGTTTCACTTTCCATAATCCGTGACCAACAGAAGAGCGTTTTGGCGGCAGGGATTTAAATCTTTAACACGACTCAAATTGACAGGCAGAGTGAAAGACTGGATTTTTTCGATCAGGTAGGGTACAAGTGATTTCAAAACATTTCAGCCGGTTTATATATATCGCGTATTATTTATCTCGTATAAGATGCATTTGGTTGAGTTATGCTGCAGTAAAGCGCTTCATTGTAGTACTACGGTGATTAGCCTATCTCTTCAGCGCGCAGCACGAGCAGGACAAACAACAATGCAGAATATTAATAACTATGACTGAGACTGTCATATACATAACATTAAAATAAGAACACTATTATAATAAATTCCAATGATTAAAAACCAATGCTTCACTCTACTGGTCATCTTCAGCGTGCACAGCTCAAAACAGAAATGCAGAACATTAATAACTACTGTCATATACATAACGTTATAATGAGAGCATTGTTGTAAAAAAATATTTGTGAATTCTTAGGGTTTCTCAGATGTTTCATGTAAACTATCTTGTAATCAAAACATAAAACATTATTTTTTGTATCTGCCATGCGTCCATTCCCTGTGTGTTAACATCAGTAGCTAATTATGACTGTAAAATGTCTGACTTGACTCTTGGTAATGTATTTTGCACCGCCCCAAAATATATGATTCAACTATTAGTCGACTATCGGCAAGATTCGAAAATTCTGATTTGACTATGAAAATCCTTGGTCGGGGACACCCCTTGTAACACTTTATTTTGATAGGTCCACAACATATAACATACTGACTGTGAGAAACGTTGCAAGTATGTCAACTTATTCTACTAACCCTAAATCTAACCTAACAGTCTACTCTGAGAGTTAGTAAACATGTAGTTGCAAATTAATTTGAATTAGTTGACATGTAGTTGCAGTTACATATAGTTAGTAAAATGTCTAAAGTGGACTATCAAAATAAAGTGTAACCCAAAATTCTATAAAGAATTGTATTCTTATGATGACAAATTGATTAATGCACAGTTATTCTTAGGATTATATTAAAGAGGATGCTAAAAAGATCAGTGAGTCTGCTATGAAAATGTGTGACCAAGCGATATCTTTATATGAGGTACTTCATTATATTAACAAACTTAAATGCAACAAGTCACCCGGGAACAATGGTTTATTCAGTGAATTTTAAAAATATTTTATAAAAAGAGCCTCAGCAGCAGCACTTCTAGATTAAATTCTTTTTCAATCAGTGTATTTTCTGATTTGTTTGTACCTGTGTGTGTCCTGTGATGGTCCTTCATAGCAGACAGAGTCAGGAAAGCATAATGGCATGAGGGCCATCCACACTTGTATGGTTTGTCGCCTGTGTGCAGCTTCATGTGGTTATTTAGTGCCCATTTCTCACTGAAGCTCCGCTCACACAGCTCACACTCGAACTTTCTAGTAAAAGAGAACACATTAACCAATGAACCACTGTACTGCTACATCCAGTCACAATTCTCAAATCATAGAAATGTAAAAGTTGAGATGTCATGTCTTTTACTTTATTTGTTTATATATATATATATATATATATATATATATATATATATATATATATATATATATATATATATATATATATATATATATATATATATATATATATATATATTTTTTTTTAATGTTGTCTATGCAAATTAATTTAACAGTTATGTAATAATAAGATAAATTCTCCTTCAGTGACGATGATCTTTTCTTTGCTGATCCACGGCACTTGAAGCCGCTCGCCGCTGACACGCCTCGCTGCGGACAGAAGCTGACTTGCCTGTGCCTTCCTGCTGTTCCCGCCAGCTCTTCGAGCCGCCTTCAGCACCCGGCGCAGATACCAGCTCGTCCCTGCCGCCATCCGGCGAGCTAAAACAGCAAACTTTTCTCTAAAAAGAGCAGCGGCGTTGTTGCAAATGCCACGCTGTCATTGCAGCTCGTGCAGGACCGCACTGCACGCTGACGATGGCCACTCAGAGTACGTTTCCTGTCTGGGTAAACCCCATGCAGAAACCGCTCTGACTGAGATGGAATGTTCACACCTCTCTGCGCGCTCGGATCGCTTTCTTTTCAGAGAATGACTCCGCCCCTCGCGCCCTCCCATTTTCTTCCTCCCAGGGACCTGTGAGGAAAAAACAGCGGGGCAGAGGGACTAAGCGCTCGGCTGGCTTAGACCCCACGTGCCTCGCTCTCGCCATGCAGAGATGGCTCTCCCGTCCTCTTTGAATGCCCAGACCAGCGTCTCTCGTCCCAGGCCCACGATTGGCCCAACCTCCTCCTGTATGCTTTTCTCCTAATCATTCTTATCCCTCAGGTAATCAGACGAATCAGGGATCACTAACACAGAGTCCTCCTAGTGGCCCGCTCTGGAGGAACCAGCTTTGGTTCTCGGAGCTGTCTCAGCTACAGACAGCAGCCCCGTGGGCCATTCCCCTGAGGCAGGACCTCCTCTCTCAGGCGAACAGGACGATCTGGCACCCCCAACACGAGTTGTGGGCTATGCACCTCTGGGCTCTAGATGGGAATCAACAGATCTTCCTGAGTGTCCTAAATACTATATCACAAGCTAGAGCCCCGTCCACGAGGCACCTCTATGCCCTTAAATAGTCGGTCTTCTCCACCTGGTGCACAACAAGTGGCGAAGACTCAACTTCCTGTGACATATCAGTGATATTGTCCTTCCTACAAGAGCTGTTGTATAAGGGCCGCTCCCCTTCCACGCTCAAGATCTATGTGGCAGCTATTGCAGCTTTCCACGCTCCTATAGCCGGACAGTCTGTGGGCAGGAACAACCTAGTTGTTAGTTTCCTGAGGGGGAACCAGGAGGCTCAATCCGCCTCGGCCCCCTACAGTCCCTACGTGGGACCTGCCCACGGTCCTGAGAGCCCTCAAGGGTTCCCCCTTCGAGTCACTACAGTCTGCGGATCTAAAATCCCTATTGTTAAAAACTGACTCTGCTACTGGTGTTAGCATCGGTTAAACGAGTAGGTGGCTTGCCTGCCTTGAATTTGGGCCCAATGACTCCAAGGTCGTCCTAAAGCCAAGGCATGGATACGTTCCTAAAGTGCTCTACACCCCGTTTAGAGCACAGGTGATCACTCTCTCGGCGCTTCCTTCTTCAGCGGAAGACCAGGTGTTAAACCTTTTCTGCCCTGTCAGGGCACTGAGAATTTACATCAAGCATTCCACCCCGTTCAGGCAGTCGGAACAACTCTTTGTATGCTTTGGCAGCCGCACCAAAGAGTCCCCGGTCACAAAGTAGAGAATTTCTTGATGGTTAGTTGACGCTATTGCGCTAGCATACTCCTCCCTGGGCCTGCAAAGGCCCATAGGAGTTAGAGCCTGTTCCACTCAGGGCGTGGCCTCATCTTGGGCGTGGTCTAGCGGTGTGTCCATGGCAGACATTTGTGCGCCGGCCAGCTGGGCCTCGCCATCCACATCCTTACAGGCTCGGATCCTATCTGCTTAAAGGGGCACGTGTCCGCTTGGGGCGAGTATATTCCTTGTACACTCTTGGCCCTTTCAGAAGTGCTGAGGCTGTACAGAATTATTTGGAACGATTATCAGAGGCTGGGGTGACCTCGGTGAGTTCAGCCCTCTTACCTCCTGCGGGGCTGACCCTGCTAGTACTTGGTCCCTCTGAGCCTTATTTGCTCAAGGCCAGTTCATGCCAGTCGTTCCTCTTTCATGGCACGGCGTGATTGTATTGGTTCCCCATAAGCGTCTAGCAACGCAGTACGAGTGTAGTATCGAAAGGGAATGTACTTGGTTACAAACGTAACCTCGGTTCCCTGAGATACGGGAATGAGTACGGAGTTGCCGGCCATGCCATGACGCTGCACGACTCAGTGTCGTCGCTTCAGTCGAATTTGACCTGAGATCCTATGGCACACAATGCCCGCTTATATAGCCAGATGGCTCCACCCATTCTGGCAGGCTCTGGCGGGCTTCCTCGCCATAGGCTTGTGCAGCTCCGCTGCAGAGCCATTGGTTCATTTTTAATTACCTGCACGAACCAATGGCCGTGCAGTTTCACTGCGTGATTGAAAAGGCTTCAGTCATCGGAGAAAAAGGAGTTTTCCCCATAAGCGTCTAGCGACGCAGTACTCATTCCCGTTTCTCAGGGAACCGAGGTTATGTTAGTAACTGAGTACGCTTTCATAACAGTAGGCCAACTGGATTTGATGTAGTAGCCACTAAATATTGATTTCTGGCCATGTTTCTATGAGAGCATTAGAAGGGGTAGCCTAGTTTTCAAACACATGGAGAAGTAGGCTTTATGTGAATATAGTGACCACTTTAACAGCAGCCCACATATGAAAAGTTATTTAAACTGAACCTGTAGATCCCCCCCTTTATCACATCTAGAGCATATTTAGAGATCCCCCTATATCATATAAGCATTATTATACTTTTTTATACTATTGCTGTCTAAAGATGTTGTTCATTGTTAGTTTGTATTAAGTAACACATTCACTAATGTTAACAAATGCAACCTTTATGTGTAAAGTGTTACAAAGTAATATGATACAGAAGTGTATGTGTTCAGCGTAGTTCAAAACCTCTCTTTGGGCTGGCCCAGTCCATGCTTTCCCAGAAGATGAGTGTTGAGATGTTTCTTCATCACAAATGCCCATCTGTGAATATGAAAAATGTATGGACATAAATAAAAATCAGGACAAAAATAACTTAATTATTTTAACTAGGTTTTTTTTATTTTTATTTTTTTTTTTTATTATAGATATATAGCTGTGTGCCTGAATAGCAGTCCACAATTGACCTATCGGTAAGCCCCGCCCCCCTTAGTTACTGTTGCTCCCTCGGACAAACAAACGGAGTTGCTCACTGTCTTACAATGACGGCTGTAGTGTGAAAACCTTGTCCCACAATGTTTTTGCAGAATTTTGGACACAGAAGGCCACCAAATGGGAATTAAATATTCCATGGAGGGATTTATAAAATATTTCAAAATAAATGCGGTGGGTAACTCAAAGGAGGGTTTGCAGATCACAATGTAAGCGGGAGAAGTCTCGTATATGGTCGGTCATCACGATCGCGGATGACAACATGCAGGATCAACACTGTTCATGTATCGCAGGGTACGATTAAATTAATGTACATTTAACCAGTTTAATATGGAGAGGCACTGAAATGTAGACCTACGTTTGTGTGTTTTTGACCTACACTGTACAAGACGCGAGAACAGTCCGCTATTTAAGTTTGTACGTTAGCATGGACTCATTAACTTTAACGTTAGCTAGTTTTAGCCAGAGATACCTTGCTAAAGCACAAGATAACATTAACGTTCTGCTTGAGCAGATGAAAATTGTAACTTAATGAGTGTATGACAACCAGAAAATGAACGTTTTTGTCTTCATTTGTATTGGGGTGAATATTTAGGGACATTTTGCTCTGTTTTGTTTGAATTCAGAAAATGTAATAAAATAAATTATATTGCCCATCCTCTCAGGATACCTGGAATCAGTGTTACAAGTACCCCAGGCACATCGTTTTTCCATTTTTAAAGCATAAACCCCATAAAACCAATGCAAGCTTCGGATCTTCCAATGTTTCTCTATGGCGCTGAAACCTAAAGATGTCCGAGTTCTGCTCCCCATGCAACTGATACTCGACTGCCATTGGCTAGTCTGCGTTCGAGGGGAGGAGCTTACCGATAGGTCAATTGAGACCATTCTGCTAAATTTCAGGGTTAGACAAACAAACAGCTGTTGTGACGTTGCAGTCGACAAAAAAATTAGTTACATTCTAAAAGAACATAACCAATCTCACACATTGAAAGGAATGAGGTGGAAGCTACCATAAGCAGATAACCTTTTATCCTAACCTAAGATTTCCGTTGTACAATAGCCTACTCAACATACAATGGCACAAGGAAGTTTGATTTCAACCTTTGAATTGAAATTATTTATTCCAACTAAAAATATACTGAAAAAAACAAAAAAAAAACAAAAAAAAAAAAACAGGCCAAACAGATTTTCACTCTTTTAAGGGAATTAAGTGCTCATTCATTATTATCTTGACTTCAAAATGTTGCTCGATTCATACCTTTGCTTTTTGGTTGTTGTTGTTTTAATATTTTATACATTTACAATATATGTTCAACCGGTAAATACCTGTCAAATAAAAGGTAACATATTTGAATGAACTCTGGCTTTCAGCTCTCATAAGCGGCTGTACATTATTCCAGGCTGTTCTATTCACTAGAATTTTTATATAGTAACTGTTCATAATGTTTAGTGATGTTTCCCTGATGTAAAATTTCACACCGGTAGATCATTCCCTGCACTGAGTGTAACTGGTAAGTGATGGAGATGTAACTGTTTTAACTATCTTAGTTTAAGTATACCAGTATACTCTTGCTATCTGTCTGAGATTACAGTCTGAGAGATTTCATATTATTGACTTGGTCTGTTGATCTGTATGGATTAATTTACTGATTCAACCCACACTGCCACATTGAATAAATGTGAGAATGAGAATTTTCTGCATTATAAGCACAATTTGCAGGAAAGAGTAAACCACGCAGTAACCACAATCCCACTCTGAAATTTAGGCCCTGTCATCCTTTCAACACATTCAGCTGCAATTTGAGTGTAGCTGAAGCAGCATAAAGAAGCAAAACACTGAAAAGTTAAACACTATGCCGTTTCACTTTTTGAGCATTAAAAAAAAAAAAAATCCTTAAATATGTGCACCAAGTAAATAAATAAATAAATTTATGTACACACAAAACCTTTAAGATTTAAAAAGTGTAATAAATTCAAGTCAGTGGAAGACACATTCTTGTCTCTGAAATAACCATATATAGAGCTTACAAAGCACAGTTTTACTATACATAACCTCTTACATATTTTCCATATGCATATTGCCATCCAGACATGTGATACTACTGCAAGAAGTTTGAGTACTGCATGTGCCAATGAATTAAAGATTAAACAAATTATACTGCCCTTGTCTGGTACTATAATTAAAAATAAAAAAAATCTGCATATCTATCCATTCTCTTTGTCATTTGTGGGATTGCTGGAATTTATCCTGGCATCTCATGCCAAAGGCAGTGTCATGACATCCATTTATGTTACAATTTTGTTAGATACACAATACTGATCTAATGATACAATATTCTCATGATAATTTAAACAAATCTAAAGACAAAATAGAAGAGTTAAAATGGGAAGGAAAGACATAGCCAGTAGGGGGCAGTCATGTTGCATTCTTAGTCATGTCAAGTACTGAAGCTGATGACTGAAGTGGCTCTGTGAACCTCTCTCAGAAAAGTTTTCCCACAAGCGGCAGAGCACATTAAGCATGAACAAGCCAAGTATCATGTGTGTGTGTACCATCACAATGCAATAAAATATTCATGGCTCTGTTACTAAAAGTATTTTTACATGTTTGTTATTTGCATTTGATCACTGATAATTCAATCTAAATAACACAATCTAAAACGTGTTGTAAAATGATAAAAACCACGACCAGAAAATTATTATACTCTTCTTGTCTTATGCACAATTTACTACCAAAACAATTAGCTTGTAAGACAGCGGTCATAGAAGACAGAAACATTTCAGTTTGAGTCAATAATCTAAAATGAAAAATCCAATTATTTTCCTTAAATAGCTTAATTTGACCAAGTGTGTTTTGATTTAAAGAAGTCAAAAGTCTAGGCACAGGCCAGCTCGTGGGTTTGTCAAATATAAGTTATGACTACATAACATACCTATTAGAGAGCAGATCTTCAGTCTGGTTAATTTCCAGAATAATTGCCCACATTTTTGCTTAGATTTTTTGCATCTTTTTGTTGACGTTTTTTTTTTTTTTTTTTTTAATTCTTTGCCCAAATTATTCTTGAGAAATCGTGGCAAGCTTTTGGAAACACAAGCAACGTTTCATGCGATCCAAACATGCTTAAAACAGAAAGCATCTCAAATGGGTACTGAGAAAACATTTAGTTCATTTCCATCGTACATTTCCATAATATGGTACTCAGTGCTATGCAACATGAGTAAATGATGCCGATTACTATCCTTTTTTGTTACTGTTACTGATTTCTGCTTCTGTTTATACTGTTTTTTTTGTCACTTGATGCTTGAAGTTATTTGTCAGTGTTTTGTCATTTTCTAGCTTTTCTAGGTATCACTCTTTTAAGCACATTAAACAGCAAAAGCCCTCCTGTTACTGGCCTGTGTATGTATGTTGGCAATCCTGCAACGTTATATCTCACATATGTGAACTTGTCTTTATTATTATTACTTTATTTTGCATTTCTCCTCATTGTGTCTGTGGAAAACAAAAACACTTTCACAACAGCGCACTAAATAAGTAATATTTACACATTATCTTGTGAATACCTGCAGAGAGCAATAAAGTACATGTGTACAAAGCATTTAAAACAATAATACACTGTATTACACTCATTTTGTCATGTGTAAATGGATTTTTAGACGAACTATATGTTTGTGTCCATTATTGTTTTTCATATTTTATTTGGGATATTTAGTTTTCTCTGAATAAACGTGCAGTTAAAAAAAATGAACAGACACAATCAGAAAATTATGGTTAATCTGTTTAATGTAAAATGTAATAATCGATAAGCCTAGACATGTTTCAAGACAAACCATTTCTAAGCTGGAGTGGCCAAGAGCAGTCTAATCTGGCCAAGTTACTGACAAAATTAACACATTTATTTAAATGCTAAGAAGCGTGCCTGCAGGGTGCAGTGCTCATGCATGACGAATTGTGTGCTACTGCATGCAGTCTTAAAGGCCACATTTGTGTGGGCAATTTTTGAGTCCCCAATTCACCTAACCTGTATGTTTTTGGACTATGGGGAAAACAAGAACACCTGGAGGAAACAGGGAGAACAAGCACACAGGACTCCACACAGAAAGGCCTTCTGACTCAACTGGGGACCGTATTGTCATGAGGCAACTGTGCTACCCACTTAACAAATATGCAAACTTGCATAATAAGATACTAAGGATTTTTCTATAAGTGTATTATTCATAGTACTTAAATCATTTTAAATGATTTAAGCATAAACCAAATGTATGCAATTTTACTTCTAAAGCAAAGTTTTTATAAGAAGCTTTGGTCCCACTTTATATTAGGTGGCCTTAACTACTATGCAGTGGCGGCTGGCCAATAGAGGGCGCTAGGGCGCCGCCCTCCCTGAACCACACACACAAAATAATAATTATATAAATTATTTAAAATGTATATTTGTATGACGTGATATATTAGAAAATCTGTGAAAAATATGTTTTCACCATTACCATATGACCTCTCTGCCTGTCAGCACGTCTCAATTTCAGCTGAGGGGCGATCGAGAAATCGCCCACAGGAGGCGGGTCTTTGTAGAATTTAGTCAAATGCTGATTCAAGATATAAATATATTCAAGATGTGACATAAAATTTAGCCAATCAGTGTCCTCAAATCTTAACTGAAATGGGCGATTTTTCTGTCGCCCCAAGCTGCTAAAATCAAGGCTGGTCTGTAGTGGCGCAATTTTCAATTACGTGACAATGGCGGACTCAGGTGTTATTAATTCCGGACACGAACCTAACTCTGTACAATCTCTACTCCAATGCCTGTTTGAGAGGAGAACTTTGGCAGAAAAACTGAGGGTAAAGGAGCTGGGTCCAGATCAGATTGACCTCTTAATCAGACAGCAGACAAGCGAAAAAGGGAAGAAGTACACGCGAAGCTACTCTTCCCGTTGGTACACCAAAAAGGCCTGGCTATGTGGATGCGTTTCTGCTAATGCCTTATTTTGTTTCCCGTGCTTGCTGTTTAAAGCAACTGGGGCAGATCCAGCATGGACAGTTGCGGTAGTGAGAGATACAGTGGGGCAAAAAAGTTCTCCCACTTAAAAAGATGAGAGAGGCCTGTAATTTCCATCATAGGTATACCTCAACTATGAGACACAAAATGAGAAAAAAAAATCCAGAAAATCACATTGTAGGATTTTTAAAGAATTCATTGGTAAATTCCTCTGTAAAATAAGTATTTGGTCACCTACAAACAAGCAAGATTTCTGGCTCTCACAGACCTGTAACTTCTTCTTTAAGAGACTCCTCTGTCCTCCACTCGTTACCTGTATTAATGGAATCTGTTTGAACTTGTTATCAGTATAAAAGACACCTGTCCATGACCTCAAACAGTCCAACTCTAAACTCCACCATGGCCAAGACCAAAGAGCTGTCAAAGGACACCAGAAACAAAATTGTAGACCTGCACCAGGCTGGGAAGACTGAATCTGCAATAGGTAAGCAGCTTGGTGTGAAGAAATCAACTGTGGGAGCAATTATTAGAAAATGGAAGACATACAAGACCACTGATAATCTCCCTCGATCTGGGGCTCCAAGCAAGATCTCACCCCTTGGGGTCAAAATGATCACAAGAACTGTGAGCAAAAATCCCAGAACCACACGGGGGGACCTAGTGAATGACCTGCAGAGAGCTGGGACCTAAGTAACAAAGGCCTCAAATCCTGCAGTGCCAGACGTGTCCCCCTGCTTAAGCCAGTACATGTCCGGGCCCGTCTGAAGTTTGCTAGAGAGCATTTGGATGATCCAAAAGAGGATTGGGAGAATGTCATATGGTCAGATGTAGGGATGCAACGATTATAGATTTTGTTGGTACGATTATAGTCTGAGGAATAATCACGGTTTCACGATTATTACGATTATTATGCATTTATTCATTTCACAACATAAAATCACATAAACACTCTTTAGATATTAAAGTGTTATTTATTGCTGCCTCTTGAAACAGAAATAACACAGTAACCAATAATACAGCACAAAATAATAATACTAAATAAAAATAAAAAGTCCATCTCTCCTATTGGAATTAAAAAAGGTGACCTCTGCTCTGTAAATATCCATGTCAGTATTTCCCTTTTGAAAATAACAAATGTATTTGGTGTTTTCATTTCATTCTTTCTACATTTCTTTTGGACCTGAGGTACAGAACTTGGAAAGATGGTGAAAAATAAATTGACTTATGAATAATACTATAACAGGGATGATAAATCACAATATTAATGAAGTATTATTAATATATGACTAATATTAACTTTATTTATCCCACAGAGGACACTGTTACTAATGAGGGGAATAAACTAAACTATTATTGTAATCAACTGTCATCAATACTTATTCATTTTAATAATCTTTATTCATCTGATTTTACATAAGGCCTGTGAAAATCATGTCTATTATTTTGGTTTGTGAGATCGAGCTGCCCACAAACATTTAGGAGGACAGAAACGTGTTGTCAACGCTGCCCAGCAACTTTCATTAATAAAATAGCTTAGATACTGGATCGCTACATTATATTAATCAGCAAAGAGGGGGTAAAATGACTGTTTAAATAACTAAACTCAAATCTTCATTGTTTGTAGTGACGCAGATGCAGGTAGGCTAAAGCCTCGTTTATACTCGCGCCTGGCTCCGCCGCGAGCCTCCGCTGACTGTGGCGCTTCACACCGCCGCTCGCTCTCTCTCACTGCACTATTTCATCTCTGAAGCGGCAGAATGTTCGAGCTAACGAACGTCGCGTCAGGTGGTCCTTGCCTTCACGTCGTGCATTAAAATCGTTTATTGCACAGCCAGAACAGGTTGGCTAGCTGTGCATTATCCCTTATGTATTCACTCTTTAACAGCGATTTTTACGGCAATATTGATGTACCCAAATTTAAAATGGTCCCACACTATCGAATTCAGTCATTTCTCTGGTGGAAATAAAGGATCGCTGTTTGGTTCCTCTATCATAGTTAATCTAGTAGCCTCCGTGTCTCTGATAAGCACGGCATTTTAAGCTGGTGCACCGCTAGTGTAACTTTGTTTTCGCTTTGCTCATGTTTCAACAGTTCCATTCCGTGCAACAGAAACACTCGGTGTAGCAGAGCCTTTACGATTAATTAACCGTGACGTTTTAAAGCGCGGTTAATCGTAAAACCGGTAAATCGCTGCATCCCTAGTCAGATGAAACCAAAATAGAACTTTTTGGTAAAAACTCAACTTGTCGTGTTTGGAGGAGAAAGATTGCTGAGTTGCATCCAAAGAACACCATACCTACTGTGAAGCATGGGGGTGGAAACATCATGCTTTGGGGCTGTTTTTCTGCAAAGGGACCAGGACGACTGATCCGTGTAAACGAAAGAATGAATGGGGCCATGTATCGTGAGATTTTGAGTGAAAATCTCCTTCCATCAGCAAGGGCATTGAAGATGAAACGTGGCTGGGTCTTTCAGCATGACAATGATCCCAAACACACTGCCCGGGCAACGAAGGAGTGGCTTCGTAAGAAGCATTTCAAGGTCCTGGAGTGGCCTAGCCAGTCTCCAGATCTCAACCCCATCGAAAATCTTTGGAGGGAGTTGAAAGTCCGTGTTGCCAAAAACATTACTGTTCTAGAGGAGATCTGCATGGAGGAATGGGCCAAAATACCAGCAACAGTGTGTGAAAACCTTGTGAAGACTTACAGAAAACGTTTGACCTCTGTCATTGCCAACAAAGGGTATATAACAAAGTATTGAGATGAAATTTTGTTATTGACCAAATACTTATTTTCCACCATAATTTGCAAATAAATTCTTTAAAAATTCTACAATGTGATTTTCTGGATTTTTTTTTTCTCATTTTGTCTCTCATAGTTGAGGTATACCTATGATGAAAATTACAGGCCTCTCTCATCTTTTTAAGTGGGAGAACTTGCACAATTGGTAGCTGACTAAATACTTTTTTGCAGCACTGTATGAAGCACCTGTCCGAGAAAGTAAGAAAACATGAGAACACCAGGGCACACATGGATAATTCTGTCAAGCTAGCCATTTTGGGAAGAGTAAACGTCGCTACTCAGTTAGACGATGGTCACAGGATTGCGATAAGAAATGAGGAGGTGGATAAAACAACGAGGAGGTGGATAAAAACAGGTATATTTTATCCAAGATAATTGATTGTGTTAAGTTTTGTGGGGCTTTTGAGTTGGCCTTGCGTGGGCACGATGAGACTGACTCGTCAGACAACCCTGGCATATTAAGGGGTTTTGTAGATCTTGTTGCCTCGCTAGACAATGTGCTAGAGGAGCACCTTAAGACAGCAACTGTTTTTAAGGGCACATCAAAGACGGTACAAAACGAGCTGTTGGACTCCATGCTATCAGTGGTAAAGGATCACATTCTGGAGGAAGTAACTGCCGCTGATTTCATCGCCATTCAAGCTAACAAGACGACTGACGTTTCCACCCGCTGTCAGCTGGTACTTGTGTTACGTTACATCGATTCCAACGGTAACATCCAAGAGCGCATTTTTGAGTTCTTTACCATTCAGAACGCAAACGGCGACTCCATTGCTACAAGCACTTCTGGACAGTCTAAGTACCATACTACCAAATGGACAAAAAAACAAAGTAATTGCCCAAACTTATGACGGGGCTACTGTGATGAGAGGAAGCACCGGCGGAGTGCAGAGTAAGATAATGGACGTCTGCAAAAATGCTCACTACGTTCACTGCTACGCGCATCAGCTGAACCTCATCATGCAGCAGGCAACAAAACACATCCCCAGAATCGGCACTTTTGTTTTATGACCTTTTCTGCCTTCTTCTCCAGGTCACCTAAGCAAATCGCCGTGCTTGGTTGCGCACAGACTTCTCAGGGCCTCTACAACACGTTGGAACTTCCAAAGTCGCGCTGTAAACACTGTGTACGAACACCAGGATGACCTTTAATGTTTTCAGATCATCAGAGACTCAGGGAACTTTGATTCCTCAACTGTCAGAGAGTCAGGGGGTTTTGTGAGGATGCTTGAAAACAAGGCTTTCTGTTTTTTCCTGGCATTGTTTCACAAGATCATGCCAAATGTAGACATGCTATTCAACCAGCTGCAGAAGAGGAACATCGACCCTGTCTACATTAAAGCAGCTGTCCAGGGATTCACAAACAACATGCAAGCAATCAGGTAAATACCCTTATTCACTAGTGGCTGATAAAGCTGTTGTTGTTAGAAAGATTCGTTGTCTGTGACATCTTAATTGCACCATGCCATTGAAGTGAATGATTGCCATAGAGCACATCAATTTTTTTAAAAATGATTATTTATTAACTTTTTTTGGACCAGGGACTCAATTCCCTTTCTGTGTGGGGACAGTGCATCATCTGATCAGCAGCACCAGCCCAACAAGCGACCGAGGATGCTGGGACCAGGAGAACGACGGAGGCTAGCTACAGAGGTAAAACACACACACAAAAACACAGACAAAAGATGACATATAGATTATGTCAGGAGAAGTAAACACTGTAAAGTTCAATGAGGAATACTGGAGTTTAAACATTAGTAATAATATAATGTACATGTTATGTTCACTCAGAATCACTTTGATAAAAATGTTTTACAGGTATGTGATACCCTCCTGATTCATTCCAAGGAGCGGTTTTCCTTCACCCAGCACCTCGTCAGTGCAACATTGCTGCATGGAGAGTTGTTTCCACAACACAGTGTGAAGTTTCCTGAATCAGCACTTGAAACAACAGTGGAGGCATACCCCATGCTGAACAAGGCCAAGCTCAAAACAGAACTGTCCCTCATCTATGAGAACCCTGAGTTTAGGGTTGGCAGTGGTGCAGTGCCTCTGTACCAGTTTTTCATTGAGAACAATCTTCAAAGTACTTTCACAGAGACTGTCAGTCTTCTCAAGATCATAATCACCACGCCTATGACAACAGCAGAGTCAGAGAGGTGCTTTTCTACTTTGAAGAGGATCAAAACTTTCCTAAGAAATACAATGACCCAGGATCGCCTTAATGCTCTGGCAATGCCTTCTGGAGAGAAGAGCAAAATTCCTGTACAAATAAGTAAAAACAACAAACAAAAAAAAAACATGTAGGTTTTTTTCACCACATTGATTTTCTTGTACATGGTTATCCTCAGATTTGTATCAGTCATGGAAGTATCCAAAATTTAACTGAGACTGGTAAAATAACTGATCAGAGATGATTTAATGAATAAACAGTTAACCAGATGTTCTTTAAATTTGTCTGCATTACAATAAATCATATTGCTTTGATTTATTGTGAAGAATTGTTTGTGAAATTGTTTGCTGTGCCAGTGTGCCATAGCCCCACCTCAAAATTTTTTCACCAGCCGCCACTGCTACTATGTACTTACATTTGAATTAATCATTTGGTACAATGCATTTATTGTGTACATAAATGTTTTTATATTGTACTTATATTTTTTAAAAATACCTATATGTAATTACATCTGTAATTAATTTCTGTAATTACATTTATAAATATAGCTGCAAGCAGCGATTTCGGGGCCAAGCCCCTTATGACTGTTTTTCGCATGCTTGGACAGAAATTAGAAATTTCATCATAAACCACATTGTTATATCAGAGTAATACCCACATCATTATTTTAAATTTGTGTACTGATAAATCATATAAACAATCACACACACACACACACACACACACACACACAAACAAACATTTCAAGCTAAAGAGAGACTTATTTCTATTTTAAAGAATATTGAAATATATAATTATATGACAGCATGCTACTACCATGTTACGAAAGCAAATCATTCATAATTCATTTTAATCAAGTATTCAACGTTTACGTTTACTGAACTTATAAAACACATAATACGTTTACATTTTTAAATTAAATATTGTTTTAAGCAATCTGAATTCTGACGACTCAAGAAATTGCATCATAAACCACATTGTTATATCAGTGTAGAACCCATGTCACTATACAAATTTGTGTTCTGATAAATCATATAAACAAGTAAGCGCATACATAAACATTTAAAGAACATGTGTGTTCATCCTGCTGGCATATTAATGTAGCCCAGTTTGTGCTGAATACAGCATAATCAGACTTTGGCCATTAATATGTTTTAAGATACTGAAAAAACACAAATGTGAAATAAAAGGTCAAATAAAATGTTTCCCTATCTTAAGAGTATTACTAGGGTGAGCCTGTAATCTAGTTCGGCACTTTATGGTCGTACTTTTCTGAACGCTCTTTATCAGTAGGGTGAAACATACCCTTAGCTGAAAATACACTTTTGGTTGTCTACTAAGAAACATATGTAGACAGACCATATGACGATGTAACATCTTGCCTGATGGTCACATGATTTGAAGGGTCACGCCATACCATTCCAGCTCATTTAAAATGTTTGTTTAAGTCAATTACAGACATGTGAAAAGTCTTTACAAAATCGACCATGTCACCATGGCACACATTCTTTGGAGTTGTAAACTACTCTTGAATGAATCCGCACATGTGAGGAACACCTTATGCGGTGCAATGGGCCCCTGAGAATATTTAATTAGCTTTAAAAACACAGAACAAGCTAAATGAATGTCAGACGGTAAGAAATTACCTACGTTGTTGAAACCTTTCTACAATATGTATTAAACATATGCTTTGTTGTTAAGACTGCTTATTAATAGTGGTGATACTGATGTTAAGTTTTAACGGTTCACAAGTCTCATAAATCTATATCTGTGGAGAGGGGGGCGTGGTTCAGCGAGGTCTGCAGCGGGAGAGAGAGCTGGGAGACGAGCGGTGAGTAAGTGGGTCAAGTGCAAATGACAAACACCCGTGTCTCGTTCCAGTAAGTGGCGTGGGGAGACCGCATAAAAACACCTGGGAACGTCAGAGAGGGAGAGAGAGACCTACTGCTGACTGCGGGCTGCTGGCTGGGGATTGTGAGGGTGTGGAAACCACTATTGCTCAGGAGAGCAGGACTTTATTTTGCGTATGCATTATGTTGAGCGACTTTCTGTTGGGAAGAAAAGCTAAATAAAACCCCAGTGACAGCCCAGTCGACCTCGTCCTCTTCCTTCCTACACATTGAATTTGTTACACTGGTGCCGAAACCCGGGAAGGAAGCAGGAGGGACGCTGCCATCATGCAGACTCCCACAAGCACGCCGTTTGCGGACGTCATCTCATCTCTTGCGGTCCTCCACCAAGAACAACACCAGGCGCTGCTGGACATGCGGACTGACCAGGAGCACTGCTTCCAGGCCATTCTCCGGGCGCAGCAGGAGGACCGCTAGACGTTCCGGAGCTGGATGAACCGGGAGGTTCGGGCAGAAACCACCGCACGGGCAACCCCACCCCCCCACCTGCCACTGAACAAGATGGGGGCTCAGGATGACCCCGAAGCTTTCTTAGATCTCTTTGAGAAAACCGCGGAAGCTGGGGAGTGGCCTCGTGAGCAGTGGCCGGTGCGTCTGATACCACTGTTATCTGGGGAAGCGCAGGTGGCTGCGCAGCAACTGCCCGTGCCGAACCTCCTGGTCTTCGATGACCTGAAAAGAGCCATCCTCCAGCGGGTCGGCCGAAGCCCAGAGCAACATCGCCAGCGGTTCCGTTCGCTGGTCCTGGGCGAGAGCGGCCGGCCCTTTGTGATGGCACAACAGCTCCGGGACTCGTGCCGCAAATGGCTGCTGGCTGAGGGAAGTGACGTCGACCACATCATCGACCGGGTGGTACTGGAGCAGTTTGTCACTCGCCTGCCAAGGAAGACTGCAGAGTGGGTCCAGTGCCACCGACCGACGTCGCTGGACTCAGCCATCCAGCTGGCGGAGGATCAGATGGTAGCGTGCCCCGGGGTCGGCGAACCCCTTCCAGCTGTCTCTCTCTCGTCACCTTTACTTTCTCCCTCTCTCTCTCCCTCTGCCGCTCGACCTGTTCCCCTTCCTAGGTCCCGTCCTCCAGGTCTTCCTCGGGTCCCACGAAGTCTGGGCCGGCCTGTTGGCATTGCGGGGACCCGGGGCATTTTATTGACAGGTGTCCGGTGATGGAGGTGGGGACAATGATCCGGGTCCCGTATGCACCGCAGGCTGCCCCCGGTCAGGCTGGCGGGTACCAAATACCTGTGAGTATTAAGGGGGGTACCTATCAGGCTCTGGTGGATTCAGGATGTAACCAAACCTCTATCCATCAAAGCCTGATTCGGCCCGAGGCATTGGATACAAGCCGCATGGTTCAGGTACGGTGTGTGCACGGGGATGTGGTGAAATATCCTTTAATGTCCGCGGTGATCCAATTTAGGGGACAAAATCATAGTGTGGAGGTCGCAGTTAACCCGCACCTACGACATCCGCTGATTTTGGGAACTAATTGGCCTGCTTTTAGTGAATTATTGGGATGTTTTTGTGCGGATGTGCAGGGAAGGGGCGCGATTGTACAGGTGGGAGAGGTTGAACCGGGACCACTGAGTCCTGACCCAGAGGAACAGAGTGGAATCGAGAGGCTGATCCTCTCGGAGCGCGATGACTTTCCTCTGGAACAGACTCAGGATGAGTCATTAAAACATGCTTTTGAACAGGTCCGTTACATCGACGGTCATCCTCTCCAGCCTGCTCGGCCGCTCTCCTATCCCTATTTTTCAATTGTAAAAGATCGGTTGTATCGAGTGACCCAAGACGCTCAGAAAAAGGAAGATACAACACAGTTGTTAGTGCCAAAAAGCCGTCGGGAAATGCTTTTCCAGGCGGCTCATTGTAATCCCATGGCGGGACATTTAGGACAAACGACAACACTAAATCGTCTCATGGCCCGTTTTTTTTGGCCGGGCATTCACGAGAACGTACGCAGGTGGTGCGCGTCTTGTCGTGAATGTCAGCTGGTAAACCCAATGGCCTTCCCAAAAGCGCCTTTGCGCCCTCTACCGTTAATGCAGGTCCCCTTCGAAAGAATTGGGATGGACCTCATCGGGCCATTGGAGCGGTCAGCGAGAGGACATCGTTTTGCATTAGTCCTGGTGGACTATGCAACCCGATATCCCGAGGCAGTGCCGCTCCGCAGCATTTCGGCCAAGAGTGTTGCGGATGCGCTGTTTCGCTTAATCTCCCGAGTGGGGATCCCAAAAGAGATCCTCACTGATCAAGGCACGGCGTTTATGTCACGTACGTTACGCAAACTATACGAATTATTGGGCATTAAATCGGTTCGCACCAGCGTTTATCACCCACAAACGGACAGACTGGTGGAACGATTTAACCGCACGTTAAATACCATGATTCGTAAGTTCGTTCACGAAGACGCCAAAAATTGGGATAAGTGGTTGGAACCCCTCTTGTTCGCTGTGTGGGAGGTCCCGCAAGCCTCCACGGGGTTTTCCCCCTTTGAGCTTCTTTATGGGCGTCAGCCCCGAGGGGTTCTTGATGTCCTAAGAAAAACTTGGGAGGACGGACCTTCTCAAAGTAAAAATGAAATTCAGTATGTACTGGACCTGAGAACAAAACTCCACACTCTGGGGCGGCTGTCTAGGGGAGTATTTGTTACAGGCCCAGGACAGACAGAGCCGGCTATATAACAGGGGAACCAATTTGCGTAAATTTTCACAGGGAGATAAAGTGCTTGTATTGCTCCCAACTTCGAGTTCCAAATTACTTGCGAAGTGGCAAGGACCGTTTGAGGTCACACGGCAAGTTGGAGATCTCGATTATGAGGTGGTACGAACAGATAGGGGTGGGGCACATCAAATCTATCACCTCAACCTCCTTAAAAAATGGAGCGAGGCGGAGTCAGTGATGCTGGTGACGGTGGTGAGTGGAGAAGATGATCTCGGACCAGAAGTGAGCATCAAACCGCATCTCTCGCTCTGGCCCCGGGAGGAGATCATCTCTCGCCCTCCCAGCTCACTGACGTGGCCAGGTTGCAAGCTGAATTTGCTGATGTCTTCTCGCCCCTACCTGGTCGAACAAATCTCATTCAGCATCATATCGAGACCGAGCCAGGCGTAGTAGTACGCAGTCGGCCGTATCGCTTACCTGAACACAAGAAAAAGGTGGTTTAGACGGAATTAGAGGCAATGCTCGAAATGGGAGTAATAGAAGAATCTAACAGTGATTGGCGAGCCCGATAGTCTTAGTTCCTAAGATGGACGGTTCGGTCCGATTCTGTGTGGATTACCGCAAAGTGAATGCTGTGTCGAAATTCGACGCGTATCCAATGCCGCGAGTCGACGATTTGCTGGATCGGCTGGGCACAGCTCGTTTTTATTCGACACTGGATTTAACGAAAGGATATTGGCAGATCCCCTTATCGCCGGTATCTAAAGAAAAGACAGCCTTCACAACGCCGTTTGGATTACACCAATTCGTTACGCTTCTGTTCGGCTTGTTCGGGGCGCCGGCTACCTTTCAGCGACTCATGGACCGTATTCTCCGGCCCCATGCTGCATATGCCGCTGCTTACCTGGATGATATCATCTATAGTAATGACTGGCAGCGGCATATGGAGCATGTGAGGGCTGTCCTGAGAGCGCTGAGGGTGGCCGGTCTCACATATTTCAACAATTACACTCTCCTGACTTTTCTCTCCCCTTCTTGTTGCAGACTGACGCGTCGGACAGGGGGCTGGGTGCAGTCCTGTCCCAAGAGGTAGAGGGGGAGGAGCGGCCGGTGCTGTACATTAGTCGCAAGCTCTCGAAGAGAGAGACTAAGTACAGCACCATAGAGAAGGAGTGTTTGGCCATCAGGTGGGCCGTCCTCACCCTCCGATATTATCTCCTGGGACGGGAATACTGCGGGCTGCTGGCTGGGGATTGTGCGGGTGTGGAAACCACTATTGCTCAGGAGAGCAGGACTTTATTTTGCATATGCATTGTTATGTTGAGCGCTGATAGCGCGACTTTCTGTTGGGAAGAAAAGCTAAATAAAACCCCAGTGACAGCCCAGTCGACCTCGTCCTCTTCCTTCCTACACATCGACTTTGTTACAATATCATTTTCATTTATACATTTATTACTTTTCTTATTTTTACAAAGGTTTCAATTCCTAGTAAATATAAGGTCAAAACATGATATTACAAAATAAATCATGTTGACAAACGTGGTTGTTGCAGTGTTTTTAAAATTGGATTATTTAAAAAATAATCCAAACAGATCCACACACACACACACAAACACACGCAGGATGACGTCATTCAGGAAGGTCAACAGTTCAGGTCGGCATATGCAAGCTAGTTTTCAAACTTTTTCCCCAAAATCAATTATTTCTATAATACTTGCTGATTTTAAAGCACAAACTTACTTTAAAGTTTGAATAAAAGGTTACCAAATGTAGTTTCATACCTGTTGTGTTCTAACAAAATCATTAATCGGTTCTCTTTGTTTTATACGATTTACTTTTATTACTGCACAAAGGTTCCCGCTACTTTCATAAGTCTGATAAATATGTGGTCAATACACGAGGAACTGAGAATCAGGCTACAAAATAAGTTTGGCACAATGTTTTTAAGAAAGGCAATTTATTTATTTTATTTATTGTACTTTATTTCTTTTTATTTCTTTTTTTTTTCTTTTTTTTTTTAAATACAACTAAATCAGATAACAGATCATTCTTTCTTTTTGACAAACCTACATTTCAAATAATTTTTCCCCAAGGTGTTCATTATCCGAGTGGAACTACTCTTATTTCCCAATACAGGGGTCTAGATGAAGCTTCTTAACCGGACAAAGAAATCGCATTTCACATCCATTCAACATATTTCATTCAATATTTTTGCTCGTGTATCGTGGTTTCATGCCTTTGTCTAACACTTTAGATGCATCAGAATGTGGATTTTTCACCATCCAACATGTAATTAAAGAGGTGTATCAGCTGAGCTCGTTTCAACTTACCATTTTCTTAAGTTATTATTTTTACTCACATAGATATAGATCAGATATAGAATAAACCTTATCGTCCATGCTTTTCCCCTACAGACCCAACTAGGTCTATGGGGGCACAGTTGTAAATTCCTAGAGACCTATAGTTACCCAGACAATTTTCATCATTTAAGAAAATCATAATCGCATACAGAATACAGAAAACCTCCTCTCGATCCACTGTGACTGTCATTTTACTTGGGGTTAGTGTTACGGATGACGCCGTTCACATTTTGTTTGCTGGACTGTGTGTGTCATTACAATGACTGTAGGTGAGGCCTTCTCTATCTAAGAGCAGTCAGCATTCAGTGTTTATAGAAATAAATGAAATTAAGAAAATTTCGACTTGAGAGCGTTTGACTAAGTCGGTATTACTTTTTAGGACAATTATCCATCTCCATATCCGTAGGATGATAAGTCTTGCTGATTTACACATACAACTGAAACATCTCTCACCATCGAGCTCAAAGCCGCACATTTAGTAAAGTCAGAGGTTTTACATGCTCTTGAAAAGGTTACAGACATAAAATATAAAGGAATTTTGTGAGAACAAAAACCATATGTATCTCAAGAGACCAAACCACTGAGAAAATTGCCGTATGAATACAGAAAATTCCGCTCGTGGGGATTTGTGTATATTTTTTGTAAACGTTGAATTATAAATTACTTTTTTCTTTACGTCACTAGATTTAGTGACGTCGGTCATAAGCATAAGAATCTGCCTCTTGCTAAAATTTTTCTGTTTTGTCCACTTTTGGCAGATTTGGTAGAGGGACTATGTCGCCTTGTTGTAATGTGATCGCAATTAAGAACCATAACATTAAACTACATCCCCATGAAAAGGACATAGATATAGTCCTTTATACAGGAAATATGTTTGCACAACAGAAATATGTATCGGTATAACAAATACCTAATACTGAAATCCTCTCTTCTAAATATATTGTTAAATTTTAATGTTGATTTTGACGGCCTACCCCACTAGCTGATACCACTCTATACTTTTTTCATTGTTTTTGTACAGTTTCTATATGAAGACCATCCTCAGAGTTTGGTCAATCATGCAGCGAGTGAAAACGAGAACAAAGACATTATAAGATAATTAAAGGAAAGTCCTTCTACAAGAGATTGTTTAAACTGAGATTGCGGTGTACAGATTACTGGTCTGTCTAAAAAGAGGCCACGCGACACAAGGCCTCGATCTTACTACTTCACTGTTACGTGTACATCTATTTCATTTAGAGCGCATACAGTTACGCATTACAATTTGAAGATAGTGTGGAAACACTATTTTCTTTGTATGCGTCTCTAAACGTGACTTTAATAAATAAATCACAGATGTCATGTAATTGATTCATTGAAAGGTGCATGTTATTGACCGTTTTAGACGGTCTGCACCAACACACAGACACATGATTTAGGTATTCATCTGACCAAAAGTTTTGATCTTGGGGAAGCACGCACAACAGCAACCGAGTGTTGTCATGATTGTCTTCATAACTGATCCACTTTTATTAAAACAATGCAGCATGAAGTTACTGTATTCAACAGCACAGCCCCTTGAAATATTGCAGTATATCTTTTTTTTCCCCCTTCTAAATATCATACATTTAGATTAAATATTAGTTGTTAAGTGTTTCCAAGTTCTCGTGCCTGTTGTTGAATTTTATAACATACATTTCACCAAACCTAAAGGACTGAAAAATAGGTTTAGTTAGCCTGAAAATGCAAGTGAACTGAGATTTCATTACTGAGATAATCTACAGAACGTAAAACAAGCTCACAGTTACATTAGAGTTTTGGAATCTAGTTTATGTTGACTATTATTTGTTACTGTTCCACAGGTTTAACACCTCATTACTTGAAGACACATACTGTATAAATCACAAAGTTTTTCACTGTAATAGCCCGACTCTGAAACCAGACCAAAAAAATTAGCTTGATTAATTTATTAGCTTAATTTATTAAGCTTAAAATGCACAGTCAACACAAGCTGAATTGAATTGAAAATTGACAGAGAGAGAGAGCGAGAGAGAGAGAGGATAGCGACATGTGTAACACCCCATAAAATTGATAAATTGTGACTGCTTGTTCCTGTGTATGCTTACCGCTAAATTGTTCGTGACCATGTCTAATTAGAAATATTTATTTTTTTCGCGGCTACCAGAAACAGACGCCTAGAACTGTTATTTAAACAAGCTTCTTAAAACAAAACCATAAATTACGCTGTCCACGGATCCACGGTTGCATCTGTCTAAACAGACGATGTCATGGGTCTCTGGATCGAATTTCTGAAAGGGAATTCAGAATTCAGAATTCCGAGCCGTCGACTTTGCATGTTTCATCACACAGTGAGTGATGGTGCACAATTTTGAAGAGGATAAATAAAATAAGAAACTATAGTGACTGATGTGAAATAATTTAAAATATAAGAACTTCAGACATTTAGGTATGCTTGCGCTAGCGGTGAGAAAAAGAGAGAGAGAGAGAGAGAGAGAGAGAGCTAAAGTTTAAACACAATTTTGTAATCAGTTCGTTTGAGACCGACTGGGATACCGTGAAGACGCGTATTCTCTGCTTCCCCCTGAAGAATGTAAGACCATTTATATTTTTTAACCATTTTATTCGTTAAGGCAAACATTTTTTTTTATCCCTTATCATCGATAGCCTATTTTATTTAAATTATTTTTATACATCCAACAGAATATATGCGCAAGCTCGGGAGTGTGTCTTAAAACTGTTCTGTTAATATTGTTTATTTATTCTGATTTTGTCCTTAAAACCATTATCTTTTCACACATCTCCATAGAGAGAGAAAGAGAGGGGGAGGGTGAGAGAGGGGGAGAGAGAGCCTTGGAACCTGACTCGTGCGCCCCAGATGGGAGGGGCATTCGCTCGCCACACAGATGTGCGAAAGATTCAAAACGGGCCATAATATCTTCAAAAAACATTACTTGACAGCTCATTTATGGGTTTTTCCACCACCGGATAACATAGCTCTTCCCAGACGACGCCGGAGTTTCACGCTTGACCGATTTCCGCATCCGAAACTTGTTATGAGATCAAAGGTCACATATGGATATTAATAATAATAATAATAATAATATTATGAGGTCACTAAAGGTCAAAGCAATTAATCTTTTTGTAATTTGCTGTCGTTTACTTACTACTTAGGGCCGTTACTTTTCAGGCTTTACATGTTACCCTTGGGAGATATTATCAGGAGACATGGTGTTAGCTTTCACTGTTATGCTGATGATACTCAGCTCTATATTTCTTCGCGGCCCGGTGAAACACACCAAATTGAGAAACTAATGGAATGCATAGTCGATATAAAAAACTGGATGACGAGTAATTTTTTACTGCTAAATTCTGAAAAAACAGAGGTGTTAATTATTGGACCTAAAAACCCCACATGTAAAAACCAAGAACATTATCTAACACTTGACGGCTGCTCTGTCAATTCTTCTTCATCAGTTAGGAACCTAGGTGTGCTGTTTGATAGCAATCTTTCATTTGAAAGCCATGTTTCTAGCATCTGTAAAACTGTGTTTTTTCATCTCAGAAACATATCTAAATTGCGACCTATGCTCTCAACGTCAAATGCAGAAATGTTAATTCATGCGTTTATGACCTCAAGGTTAGACTATTGTAATGCTTTATTGGGTGGTTGTTCTGCACGCTTGATCAACAAACTACAGTTGGTCCAAAATGCAGCAGCTAGAGTCCTTACTAGAACCAGGAAATATGACCATATTAGCCCGGTTCTGTCAACACTGCACTGGCTCCCGGATAGATTTTAAAATCTTGTTAATTACTTATAAAGCCCTGAATGGTTTAGCTCCTCAGTACTTGAGTGACCTCTTATCACACTATAGTCCTCCACGTCCACTGCGTTCTCAAAACTCTGGCCGTTTGATAATACCTAGAATATCAAAATCGACTGCGGGCGGCAGATCCTTTTCCTATTTAGCAACCAAACTCTGGAACAATCTACCTAACACTGTTCGGGAGGCAGACACACTCTGTCAGTTTAAATCTAGATTAAAGACCCATCTCTTTAGCCTGGCTTACACATAACACACTAATACGCTTCTATTATTCAAATCCGTTAAAGGATTGTTAGGCTGGATTAATTAGATCAACCGGAGCCGGGAACACTCCCCATAACACACGATGTACTCGTTACATCGTAAGTAGAATGGCATCTACGCTAATATTTGTCTGTTTCTTTCCTATTCTGTTTCTCAGTCCGTATCCGATCAGATGGTGGATCAGCACCAAGAGATGATGTCTACAGCCCTGATCGTCAGCGGAGACCAGGACACCCAGATGAGCCCCAGAGACGTATCCCCAGCGAAGACCTCGATTAAAATACAATAAAACTAAAAATATAACAAAATAACTAAAAATATAATAAAATACCTAACTACATAATACTATTATTGTTAGAAATTGCAACAAAATAAAAAATAGAAATATAAACTTTTGAACTGCGGGTTTCGTCTGGTCAGAGGAGAACTGAGCCTGGTTTCTCCCAAGGTTTTTTTCTCCATTCTGTCACAGAGGGAGTTTTGGTTCCTTGCCGCTGTCGCCTCTGGCTTGCTCAGTTGGGGACACTTAATTTTCTAGCGATTATCGCCGATTTGATTGCACAGATACTATGTGTTTAAACTAAACCGAGTTAGACAATGACATCTCTGAATTCAATAATGAAATGCCTTTAACTGAAAATTGAGTGTTTAATCTTATCATTATACATTACTGACACTCAATCTGTTAAAAGCGCTATATAAATAAAGGTGACTTGACTTGACTTCGTGTGAATCATTCATGATCCAGCTTCACCTCCAGAAGTTTTTTTTTTTTTTAATGAATCTTTGCAAATCGCCTTTCCTAATGTGCTAGTTAGTGCAGACATTACTATGAATACGGCTAAAGTTAACAGTCACGATTACTGCAGTTGAAGTTTCACGATGAATGCTGCTAAAGTTAACAGTTAACTGCTCGTCACCCCACGGAAGAGCAGAGCTCATTAGCATTTAAAAGGACATGCACCAAAACTCCTCGCTGTGAACAGAGCTGTTTTTAGACAAGGTAAAAAGGGTGTTGTTTTACACTACCATTGAGAAATTAACCAAAGTATGTTGTAGAGTTTTTCATTTAGACCCTAAAGAATCATATCAACTTGTGTAAAATAGGCATCCGATGACCCCTTTAATGACATACTTTTTATGTTTTCTATGTTTCTAAATATATGCATAATACATTTAAATTCTGCCATCTTTCCATGCATTGTATTAGAGAACATTAAGAAAAAAGTATCCAATATACAAATATAATCAATATTAGCCCCTTAGCCTTCCCATTACAATTAGCCTTCCCGTTAAGTGATTTACAGGGGCATTTTTTCTAATGTCATTATGTCAAATTCAAAAATCTATATTTATAAGTAGGTAAATTTACAGACATTTAGAGAGGCTCAGAGGTGGCATGGATGTTTTAAATTCATAATGTTGTGAGATTAATGTTTTAAATATAAAATTTTGAATACAGAACTATTGTTTGATTGAAATGGTTTAAATAACTGAAATGACACTTTAAAAATAAAAATAAAACTGCCAGCAGGCGGCGGTAAGTCACTGATTTTATCACTGAATCATTCATTCAGTTGATTCGTTTGAATGGCTGATTCATTCAGGAACAAAGCAAGTGTCTTTATGAATGGGTAATTGAATCATTGACTCACTAGATTCATTTAAAAACGCAGGTTCATTCATAAACGAAACACCGCTTGGAGATGCGTAGTGGCTCAGCTGTGACTGTTTGAAACTATTTTCGTTGAAGAAATAGAGCAAAATCAGGCAATATTGTTAAAGTCATACAATGTATGTCACTTAATATTAACTGATTGTTTATTGAACTGTTGTATTCATTTAATATCACATTTGCAAACTCCCTTAATAACCTTTAAAAGCTGTCACTCCAGTTCATCGCGATCTCACAAAGCTCCATTATAATCAATGAAGCTCTCTACACTGCACAACGAATCTCTTATTTACACTGTCTACACTTTGTTTGTTATAACGAGAGGATTTGTGAGCTTGCATAACTCAGCAATGAACAAAACTCCAGTATTTTGAGCAGTGAGTAGATTCTGAGTAACATTGCATTCAAGGAATCAACATATGTCTGCTCAACATATGTATTACTCAACGCTGCAAAAAGACATAAGTAGACATCTATGAAGCTCCCCTGAGCTCAAATACAATATGCTGATCGGGTTAGTCGCACAGGTGCTCCTAAATATTTTCTGATAGTCGCACGCTGTACTTTTCAGTCGCAAATGTGACTAAAATGGTCACATTGTAGAGCCCTGGCTATGTGACATGATATTTTCTTTTTTTAATTTACCTTTCGCTTAACCGCGATGCTGCCTATCCACTCTAATAGGGAGGAGGGGGCAAAGCTGTGACCTGACCCACTCGCAATTCTTTATGTACATATTGTATCATTAACTGTTCATTTTGTATGTATCCGCATCTCTTCCAGCAAAATAATATATTTACAAAATATGAAAAATATTTTAAAGGTCTAGTCATTATCTTAATCACTTGGTGCCCCCCTATTGGCAGGTGCCCCAGGGCACCCGCCCAATCCAGTCTATGGATAATCCGGCCCTGGGTAAGGCAACTTCTTAGTTGGTGTCCATTGAGCATTACATATTGATCAACAATATTTTTATTCTCATTTAGAATATGATTTATGCAACAGCATGAATCAAAAAGGATTAATCATAAGGCCAAGCAATCTTTGCTGTCATAAAATTCCGATTTAAATTCTGATTTTCACTTGGAAAAAGGTTTAAGCACAAAACTGCATTTTTTTTAAATTAAGGGATTATATGAAATGATTAGTGATGATTAAAAGTGTCCTCATGTAAAGCCTGATTGATTGTGCTCTACCAAATATAAACAGCTAGAGACACAGGTGAATACAGCACTTAGATAGTAAAAGGAGTTTATTAGTTTGCTCATATGCAGTATGTTTACATGGACAACAATATTCCGATATTAACACGATTAAGACAATACTCTGATTAAGAATACCATGTAAACAGAGATTTTTGATTACCTCAATCCGGCTAAAGTCATATTCAAAAGTAAACACAAATCAAATTAAGACATTATCGAAGTGCAGTATAGACATGTACACACCTTAATTACACTATTACCATTGTGTAGGACTTTTCGTCGCATTTTGCGACAGGATACACACACGGCAGTGGTCAACTGTTTGATGGCAAACAAAAGTGCATGGCTTCAAGCAAGGCGGCACATTTTTGGTACGAGCGGGAAACGATAATGCACGTATAGCATGACAAATAATTAACTGCACTTGAAGCTTTCATAAAATTAAAAAGTAAACACCCAAAACTGTATATTGGTACCATAAAGATGAACTGTATGGTGATACGTGAAATTCTGGAGGGAACGTCGTTTGGCGTTTCGTGGGGACGTAATGACATGTGCCATTAATGGAATGTATCAGTTATGAACGTAAGCCTCATTCCCTGATGGAGGGAATGGAGATGTTATGTCATGACTCGACATGAGGGGTTTACTTGAGAGCCCCAATCCGCTCTGACTTTAAGAGAAAACGCCAATGAAATTTGGCTAGTGGATTTTGCATGCACGAGCCACTTCCCATGCATACGGGTATAAATAGACAACAGGTGCATCAACTCATCAGGTTTTACACTGAGGAGCCGAGAAAGTTTCCTTGGCAACCAGTGATGGTTCGAGGTTGAGAACGTCTCCGTTCCCTCCATCAGGGAACGAGTTTTATGTACGTAACAAGAGACGTTCCCTATCTGTCGGTCACTACGAGTTATGTCGTGACTCAACATAGGGAGTCCATGGAAAGCACTACAACCTGAACCCTGTCACAACCCTGTGGGCATTGCAAATGTTGACAAGAAGCCGCATGTCAGACAAATGAAAGGTTTCAAACGTTGTAAACTTCCCAGCGCAAATTCGCTGACCTTGGCGCCAGGGACCAAAAAGGTGAGTATATCGCTGCTGGAGATAGCCATGCCGCAGTTCCTACTACAGAAAATATTTTCTTGAGAAGGAATTTCAACCTTTGCGAAAGGTGCTTCACGCCTTTCCTGTTTGTTGTTTACAGCTTGGCAGTAACGATGGGGAAACACGCCTTCCAGAGAAGGGCGCTACGGGGGCCACATCCTACCCATAGGGAGGTATCATGTGGAGACACTGATATGGACTGACCCAGGCCTGGGGCAGTACTACATATGGAATGGGACTCTGAGGCAGGCCCTACCTGAGAGTAGGGAAGAATGACTGCCAGCAGAGACTGACAGAATGGTCTGTCAAAGGGAAGACATGAGTTCACAGAGAGGGAAACCTTACTGTGGAAGAATACATATATGGGATTGCCCAAAGGGAATCAAGCCATATAGACACCTAGCCCAGTACAGGGGCTGATTTTTTGAGGTTAGGTGGGTAAATTACCAGGTCAGACAACTTGGAAAGAGAAATCCAGGTCAAATTTACCATGTGTACCTTTTGAGATGTGGCATGCTAAAGAAGAATTGTTGAGTTGTCTTCCTCTTATACAATATAGGTAACCCCATGAGACGAGGTGAAAGCGAACAATGAAAGTGAGCAGAGGCAGGAGGTGATGAAGCTAGTGGATTACAACCAGGATGTCTTCTGCACTGTTCAAGGGTTCACTTTGATGAGCCAACATGAAATTCACAACCCAGGTAAAACTGTGAACCAGCACTCCTACAGAATATCAGAGGCTCAGAGAAAGGCTATCAAAGAAGAGGTGAGCAAAATACTGGAGCACAGTTGAGTTCCAAAGCCCCTGGTCTAGCGCCATTGTAATGGTGTCCATTACCCGACTGAGTAAAGCCCACTTTATTACAACACTGAATCTCAATAAAGGGTATTGGCTGGTGCCTCTGTACCAGAATCTAAAGATAAGATGGCCTTTGCAACTCCAGAGAGGCTACATCATTACATTTACTTACCCATCTGCCTGCATGGGGTCCCGCCACCTTCCAGAGGTTGGTGGGCCTGGTACTAGCCTACAGCCTGGTAAAGTCTCTTAGACTTGATACAGAGGGTATAAGACCTACTCCGAGAAGCAGAGTTGACAGCAAATTCAAATGGGAAAAAACAAGATTAGCTACGGTGAGACATCTGGATACACCATTGGGGGAGGCCTAGCTAAATTCAAGAGTGGCCTAGGCCCACCACAGAAGAGAAGTAAAATCTTTCCTCAGACAATTACTATTGTATTTCCTTGCCAACTACTATACAAGATTTGTAATTAATTTCTCTAGCCTGGTCACATTTTTTACAGAGCTAACTACTGAGATATTCCACAATGGTGAAATGGATGGAGAAAGAAAAGGAAGCCTTCAACAATCTAAAGACAGCACTATACTCACATCCCATCCTAAAAAGGGATGTGTTTTTTTTTTTTTACTTTTTGTAGGAGAACCCCAGTCAAACTGCCAAACAAAGTGAAAGAACCTTTTTTTTTGTTTCCTATGGATGAAGGTTTGTATGCTTTATGTTATTCCATTAAAATATTCACCTGAGAAAACTGTTCTGCATTGTCAGTCACCACTCAGAGAAGATTCCCAACCCCACACAATAACACAATGCATTAAATTACACAGGCAGCATGAATGTGCACTAATGGAAGACAATACCTTTTATTTTACAGGTAAACACCTAGTTGCACAACATACATCTTTAAGGTGTCAAATATTAATACACCAAACAACACAAATGTATGAATCTAAAGTAATCTATGAATTTACCATAAATTTAATTCAAAGTTTGAAGTCAAACTTCCTTGCACTGTTTAGGCCAGGGTTCCTCAATTAAGTTTTCACCGAGGGCCAAAATTTGCCAACCATACTGAGCCAAGGGCCACTGACCATGTTATGACTAAAACATTTGCTCTTAATATTATTGTTGTTGCTGCTGTTTTTGTTTTTATTGTTGTTAAAAAAGTCACAAGATAATATTCTGATTTTTTCCCCAGTTGTCCATTTTATTCAAACAATTATGAACATTTTGTATTCAGATGCAGAAAACTAAAGAACTTTGCCTGTTCAATATTAAAAACAAATGAACAAACAAAAAACCTAGAACTCCATGTCTTTGAAGTTCTCTCCACTTTCCCTAATTGCAAATTCAGTTATTAGATCTGTCAGTATTAATATTTTAATTTAACCACCCATGATAAGCGACAAGTGACAGGGGATTCTATTTTCGAAACGGTTTCCATTTTCTACGACATCGCGGCTGAAACAACATACAAACTATGACAGTGATAATCTCAGGTAATGATTATGTGCTTTATTCAATGTTGCAAGTGTCTTTTATTTTGCGTGACCTTTATAGCCATACTGGAAGCAGCAATAGATATTTTACCTTGTGGTACATTAAAATTGTGAACTCAATGTGAACCAACACGTGTATTCCATAAAGATGGTATCAGTCATTCACTCAAAATAGTTCAGTCCATTCACATTTGAATCATCTGTTTTCCGTGTCCACTTTTCTTTTCTTCACACTCGCCATGTTTTCGCTGTCACATCGTGTCTACACCGGACACGACAGTTGTCATGTCGCACTACATCCAGTAGCCTATTAGACAGCATCACTGATTATAATGGGTTCTATTGTATTTTTTCGCGTCCGGTGTAGAATTTACATGTCACCTTATTTGAAATTAGTGCGGGCCAAACATTTTTCTCTTACGGGCCAGATGTGGCCCGCAGGCCGCTTATTGAGGAACCCCGTTTTAGGCTATTGCTTAACAAAAAGTGTCTTCTTAACAATATAAATGTTTCAGCACATAATTGGCTCAATTTCATAACTAAAAAGGCACACAATGTATAAGTGTCAGTCAGAACACAGTTTAGTTCATGAAGTCTCTTTCCTAACAAGCTGATGATCTGAATCAGGTGTTACAGAGAGAAATACAAAACATGAAGAGTGGTGAGGGGGGTAGTCTGGACTGGAATTAAGAATGACTGAAGTAAACCATTCAGCTGACACAATTGGAATAAAAAAAAAAAAGATGATGCTCTCTTGAACTCACCCACAGATGTGGCACTTGTACTCTCTCATGCCTAGATGTCTCTTAACATGGTTGCGGGCATCACCGAGCTGAGCAGTAGCAAAGTTACAGATCTTGCACATGAACGGTTTAGATCCTTCAGAGAAAAAAACAAAACAATAAAAAGACATTTAATTTTCTTTATCATATTGACATGAGGGTGAGTGAATGATTTTCATTTCAGAATTTGTAAAGTAAATTGTAAGTGAAATACAGTATCACTTTAAGAAAAGACCTGCAAACTTGTGAGGAGGGAATAATCAATACACATATCTACATCATCAATAAATAACACCAGTAAATAACTAATACATAATCAGTCACAAATAGTATTACTCTTATTTTATATATGCAGCAATTTGCAACAAGTAGGGGTTAGACACCAAAAGCACACTGGGACCTATTAAACTTACAATAAGGTTATTAGTGGTCCAAGCACTGAAGGAGCTGAAATCTTGTATCTGTTCTGTAATATATTGTTATTATTATTATTCTGCCATAAAACTGGTTGGGAGTTTTACTGATGAGCAGAAACTTTCTAAAAGTAAAAAACACTTCTGATACTAATGACCACAGAAAAATATGGCTTATATTTGTGACATGCTAGCCTTGCATTACGATCACTGTACATTGACTTTAACCAGGGCTGTAAAATTGTGTATTATGCATTTATAATAAAGAGAGCTATAAAATAGATCATCCTTTCTCTTTCCGTTTGTTCAGTTTTTTTTCTTCAAACTCATCTATGCCACATGGTTAATTCTTCAAGTAAACTTTTGACCATTTTGTAATTAAATAAACTGTTTTAGACCGCCGTTTGAGCTGAACGTGACGCATCAGGTGTGTGATACCTATACGTTCTCCTATGTGTGTGACAAACATATTTTGTTATTTTGGTTAGATAATCAAGTGTTCTAAAATAGAAGAAGTGTGTATTATACATACAATATACATATGTATGTAATTTCAATGCTATCTATGGCCTTTGTGTAGATATTTAAAGATGGCCATCTTTAAGAATGACTGTTGGAATGAAATGGTAACACTTTACAAAAAGAGTCAATTTATAACACTAAGATTAATGAAAGCCGTATAAGTATTGTTCCTTGTCAGAGTGTGTTAATTTCAACATTTATTACTACTAATACATTTTTAAATTTTAAAGTTTCTTCTGTTAACAGTAGTTAATAAACTATGAACTAATTTTAATGATCAGTATAATAATTAATATTAATATTCTTATTAATTTACTAAAGTATGGTCGTGTCTTCACTGAGGACAGGATTGAGTCTTGCCACAACGCCATAAAGCCCAGATCGGTGGAGTCTTGGAATGATGTTTGTACTTCTGTAGGTTTCTCCACATATGGTCACGAAGTTCAAATAGAGTGACCATCAGGTTCTTGGTCACTTCTCTATCCAAAGCCCTTCTCTGTTAATTGCTCAGTTTGGCCAGGAGGCCAGCTCTAGGAAGAGTCCTGGTTGTTTCAAGCTACTTCCATTAAGGGTAACAAGAAACTACAGTGGGTACGGAAAGTATTCAGACCCCCTTAAATTTTTCACTCTTTGTTATATAGCAGCCATTTGCTAAAATCATTTAAGTAAACACACAGCACCCCATATTGACAGAAAAACACAGAATTGTTGACATTTTTGCAGATTTATTAAAAAAGAAAAACGGAAATATCACATGGTCCTAAGTATTCAGACCCTTTGCTCAGTATTTAGTAGAAGCACCCTTTTGATCTAATACAGCCATGAGTCTTTTTGGGAAAGATGCAACAAGTTTTTCACACCTGGATTTGGGGATCCTCTGCCATTCCTCCTTGCAGATCCTCTCCAGTTCTGTCAGGTTGGATGGTAAACGTTGGTGGACAGCCATTTTTAGGTCTCTCCAGAGATGCTCAATTGGGTTTAAGTCCAAGGGCTGCAGTGATGGTTGACTTTCTACAACTTTCTCCCATCTCCCGACTGCATCTCTGGAGCTCAGCCACAGTGATCTTTGGGTTCTTCTTTACCTCTCTCACCAAGGCTCTTCTCCCCCGATAGCTCAGTTTGGCCGGACGGCCAGCTCTAGGAAGGGTTCTGGTCTTCCCAAATGTGTTCCATTTAAGGATTATGGAGGCCACTGTGCTCTTAGGAACCTTAAGTGCAGCAGAAATTTTTTTGTAACCTTGGCCAGATCTGTGCCTTGCCACAATTCTGTCTCTGAGCTCTTCAGGCAGTTCCTTTGACCTCATGATTCTCATTTGCTCTGACATGCACTGTGAGCTGTAAGGTCTTATATAGACAGGTGTGTGGCTTTCTTAATCAAGTCCAATCAGTATAATCAAACACAGCTGGACTCAAATGAAGGTGTAGAACCATCTCAAGGATGATCAGAAGAAATGGACAGCACCTGAGTTAAATATATGAGTGTCACAGCAAAGGGTCTGAATACTTAGGAGCATGTGATATTTCAGTTTTTTTTTTTTTTTTTTTTATAAATCTGCAAAAATGTCAACAATTCTATGTTTTTCTGTCAATATGGGGTGCTGTGTGTACATTAATGAGGAAAAAATGAACTTAAATGATTTTAGCAAATGGCTGCAATATAACAAAGTGAAAAATTTAAGGGGGTCTGAATACTTTCCGTACCCACTGTACATGCTTCTGTGAACCTTCAATGCAGCAGAATGTTTTTCTGAACTCTTCCCCAGATGTGTGGCTTGATGCCATCCTGTTTCTGAGCTCTACAGGTAGTATTTTTTGTTTTGTTTTTTTACCTCAAGGATTGGTTTTTGCTCTGATTATTTTATTCCTTTTATTAAGGTGTGTGTGCCTTTCCAAATCATACTCATTCACTTGAATTTGCCACAGGTTAACTTCACTTGAAGTATAGTAACATCTAAATGTAATATCAATACTCCTGAGCGAAATTTCAGCCGTCCCGGATAAGGGTATGGATACTTATGCAATGGAATCATTAAATTTTTTTATTTTATTTTAAATAAATTTGCAAATATGTAAAAAAACTGTTTTTTGCTTTGTCATTATGGTGTATGGAGTGTAGATTGATGTGAAAAGAAAGTACTTTAAATCAGTTTAACATAAGGCAGCAACATAACAAAATGTGAAAAAAATAAAAGAAAATCATTTTGCAAGACACTGTCCATATCGTCAATTCTGTGCTATCCTGTCTTTGGACCACACTATATGTGTCCTGCAGAGGTTCATGTGACACTGATGCGAAACCACACTACATTGGGCTAAATGGAAAGCATATTTATTTTGAATCCTTCACTATCTGCTATATAGTGCACTGTGTGTCATTAAAAAATATTAAATGCATGAACAAGTGACCAACAGCAAATTTTGAATGCATATATTTTCTAAATGCACATTTTCACACAGTGACAACAATGTGTAGACAGGAGTGAATTCCATAAACTATCACTCAGTGTATGTAAAGAATACAAGAATAACTCTCAAATTTGTTTTTATCCTTTTTATGTTGATGCTATTAAACAGTATGCTCTCTCTGGACAATAATGTATGTGTTAGCTTTAGACCACAGGGCTGATGGGAGCAACCTCATATCAGTTCAGTACCGGCTATGCTGACAAAATCAGTTCAGTTTGGTGAATTGTAAAATGCACTTTTCACTTGTAACTGTGTGTACAAATCAGGATTAATCACAGAAGAGTAAAAACACATTTATTTACATGTAGCTGCAAGTGTGTACATGGCCTAAGAGTTTACCAAGCAAATAATTACCAAAAGTAATTAAATGTAATATGCTGCTAATAAATATTTTGACGGTTAAAGGTTGACAAACAGAACATTCTAAACTGTAATTCTAAAGAGGTTTTATGCAAATATGTAATGGTAAAGATAGGAAGACATACCTGTGTGTGTGCGAATGTGAGCCAGGAAAGCCATGGAGTTGCTGCTCTTGCATACTTTGCCGCAGTACTTGCACACATTGCCCTGGTTTTCCTGCCGCTCTCGGTTGATCTGCTCTGTATCCTCCAGCACATATTTGTTCACTTCTCTCAGCAGTTCCTCATGTTTCTCTTTGATATGCACAAACAGTTCCTGCTCAGTTTGGCAGGGCTCACTGCATCGGACACATTTAAAGCTGGCACCTCCTTCTGGAAGATCTTCAGTGCTTCCATGCTCATTGCGCATATGTGCTGCACTGCTTAAATGCTGCTGTAGGTTACTCTCTGTGTAAAAGGACTTTCCACACAGCAAGCAATGGAAATGTTTCTCCTTTGATGGATGCTTCATGGAGATATGAACATTTAGTCCACTTAAGCCATCTGCCAAAAAACCACAGTCCTCACAGCGGATACGTGGAATTGGTTTGGTAGTCTTTGTCTCAAGTCCAACCAGTGTTTTAGGCTTTTTGATGCTCTGCTGGTTTAATGCATCTATAGTTTGTTCTTCATCATGTGATGCCTGCTTGTGCTCTGCTAATGTTTTTAAGGGATAGATGCATGCATCAAACTGTATCGCTCTAAGGTGTTTCTCACTAGAGGGACTGTCATCTCCCATATCAGTAATTTCATCTTCAAACAAATTTTCCTCATTCATATCCTCCATTGCATCTTTCACCATCGTCACTGACTGGACCACGTCAGACACATTTGATTCAGCTGGATTAGTTGAGGATTCTTCATTGTCTTCAGAAGTACTCTTTTCAGCAGATTGTATTGCTCCATCTTCATTTGCACAATTATCTTCACCGATCTTTGCTGAATTATCTTCATCTTTAGTTATGGTACTTGAAGATGTCAAAATAGAACTGTCATGGAACACTTCTGATCCTGTTATTGTCTCTGGGTCTGCAACGGTGGACTTTATGGTCACAGTTGCCCGAACATTATTAAAGCTTTGGTTCTGTTTTTTCAGGTAACACTCACGTTTCTGTTTGTGTTTTTCTGTTGCCATGTGTCTAAACATCTCTCTACGGGTTACGGTGTAGTAGCTGCATGCTAAACAAACAAACTCAAAGTCTTTTGTATGTTTGCGTCGCACATGGAGAGCTAGAGACGGAGTTGAGTGGGCAACAAAGTCACACTGAGAGCAGATATTACTCAGGTCATACTTGCTTTTCTTACATGGTACACTTGAGTTATTTTTGTCCACTTCATCAATAGGTGTCTCAATCATTGATACTTTGTCACCCATTTCTGCCTCATTTATGTTTGCTTGACTTGGCTGCTCAGCATTTAGCAGAACTACCCCACTGCCTTCACTTCCGGCTGCTTGCATCCTATTGATGTGTTTTTTAGTTTCACAGTGGCGGTCCATGTCACCCTTGGTTACACAGTAATAGTTGCACAGCTTACAAACAAAGCTGTACAACCGACTGTGCCTGCGTCGTATATGGACACTGAGGTTGGTGGCATTGGAAGCAACGAGCCCACAATGACTACAAACAGTCACATTAGATGTCTTCGGTCTGCCTCGCTTTCGTTTGTGAAGAGAACTTTTCCTTACAGCTTCGGCTGGCTCTGGTAGGACATTTTCTGTTTCCTGAACCTCCCCAGCTTCTTTAGAGCACTGCTCACGAGCATCACTCTCATTCATGTCTTCATCCTCCCTTTGATCTGAAAGAATCACAAGGATTTTTTCAACACAGTCTTTAAATAAAGGGCTAATGTTTTTCTCTTTGGCCACCTGTCGGTGGACTTCTTCTGACAGATGAACCTCCATGGCCTCTATGGTGGTGGTGTAGTAATGGCAGGCACTGCAGTGGAAACGGTGTTCCACTGGATGGTGCGTTTTAATGTGCTGTGCTAACATTACAGAGTTGTTGGCTGTGAAGGTGCACCTGTCACATTGATGTTGAGCCTTGTCTTCATTCGGTTGCGTCAATGGTGGGAAAACTAATTCTTGAGGTGCCATCTCTGTCTTTAATGAATCCCGATTCTCCAACATCTTTTGGTTGTGCATATTGCTCGTGCACTGCTTCTCATGATCACACTTTGTAACACAAGAATAACTACAGATATTGTAGACATTTTGTTTTTTATTATCTTGCCTCTTAATATGCGTGTCTGGACTGTGTCCATCTATGACTTTATGTACACAACAGGAAAATGCATGTAGAGTATTAGGCTTTGAATGCCTTTGACTTTCATGATTCTCAGCATGTCCAATAATGCAATCATTTTTATTGCATTTCACTTTACTTTCCAAATGAAAACTGCAGCCTGCTTGCATATCATCATCTTTACAGGTCTCATTTGTGTCTTCACCATCCTGACATCTACATGAAGTGGGCTGAACTATTTCCAGCAACATCTGAGTGGGACTGGTTCTTCCATCCTCAGAAGTATCAACAACCTTCTCCGATATTACAACGTCATCTACAAGGAGCTGATGAGTATGTTCACTCTCTGTTTGAACCATATAGGTATCTGATTGTTTGTCTTCCTCTGACAGAGACACAGAGATACTGTCCAGTTGCAACTCTGAAAGATGTGTTCGGTTTTCACTTTCTTGTAATTGTGGTGTGTTCTGCAATGGAATTAACCCTGGTGCAATAACGGTGTCAGAGACTTTGTCATTTTGTAAGCCTCCTTTATGAGAGTGTTTCCTTGTTGAGTGAATTTTCAGTGCAGTTTGAGTTTTTGCAACAAAATTGCAAAATGAACAAGCCAAAGCATCAGTTGTTTCTGGAGAGCCATGTTCATTAGACTGTATGGTTCTGGACGGGTCCTCCACCGTAGCTGTCCCAGCATGTTCACTTACTTCACTTACAATATTTATACATCCTGAATTGTCAGATGCTTTAACGCTTTTAGGTGCAGATGAAACATCTTCTGTGCCAGTATCATTGGCCTTTTTCTTAGGTTGACCTTGGTCCTTTGAAATCTCCTTTCCAGATCTTAATTTCCGTTTTGGATTGTCCATGTTGCTGTTGGTTCACGAGGAATATTAACTAAACTTCATTTAAAGGATCAATAGAAGGCTTTTCTGTGAAAAGAACGCTGTGAAAATAAATGATAATGATAAATGATATTTACACAGTGTACAAGTTCAAATAAATGGGGGGAAAGGTATGGATACAACAACACCAATTGTTACAGACCAATCTCAATCTTTGACACCTAGGGTGCCATGAAAATCTTTTAAAGAAATAAGTTAATGGGCACCTATTATGCAAAATTCACTTTCACATGTTGTGTTGACATAAATGTGTGTTGGCAGTGTGTGTACACAACCACCCTATAATTATAAAAATTCACCCGCTCTTTTTTTTTTTTTTTAAATCTCCATCATTAGCAGCGTCTCGGAGCAAGCAGACCACAGAATCCGTGTGACATCACACAGACATTACCCGCCCCACCCACGATTGTTGATTGACACTAGGCATGGGACGATAACCGGTTTCAAGGTATACCGCGGTTTTTCCACTGTTTCAAAACCACTAAAATTTTCTGTTATACCATTCCTGCGGTATGCACAGTTTTTTTACGTGTCGTCAAAGACGAAAAGTGCAGGACTCCCTCAGTTGTGAGCAGTGAAGGGCGTAACGAGTCACACGGCCCCTCCCCCTCCGGTTGGTGCGAGCAGTAGTCAGTGAGAGATACCTATGTGTAGGATGATGGCCGAAAGAGGTGAATCCCTGGAACTTTTTCCCCCTTCGAAAAAGACGAAGTCTGCCATATGGGAATTTTTCGGGTAATGTAGACTAATGTTCCGTACACAACAATGTTCCTACAGATGACGTTTTGGTGGCGATTGCTAAATAAATACTTCCAGGTTGTACACAAACGATATATCTGTATTGTCCTCATTTCTCCCTCTTTCACGCTCGATCAAGACAGAGACTTGACAAGACAGCTGGACTGCATTCATATTATTTTATTTGGGTCCGAACAGCGGTTCATTTGTGTCATCAAGCCAGAAGCTGTTTATCCCGTTGCTTAGTAACGACGGCACAGGAGAACACGACAAAATGCATAACTTTGCTCTCTGCAGTTTTATATATTGACATTTTGAACCGTTCGTTTGATTTACAAAGCTTCAGTGCATAACGGCACTTACGTCTGTCTTACAAATGTACTGCAAATGCTCTAAAGAAAGCTGAAGGCAAACAGAAATGAGACATACAGCTTTCTGCTTGCAGCGCAACAGTCACGCTCGTCAGGAAAGTGAGTGAAAGACACAAACCTAAATTTTTATCAAATAATACATCATTAATAGCGGTTCACTTCCGTGATTTGATATGACTGCATTTACATCAGCAGCAAACCGTACCGGAGTTCACATGAACCGTACTCCAGACCACCCTTTTTAAGCGGACTCGGGTACGGTTCGCAGGTGTGCACCCGAGTTTGGAAGACAGTGTTCACATCATCCAAACGAACCGAACTCTGATGTCAATCGAACCCGGGTGTGCACCAAAAGTGCTAGTGTGAAAGCACCCTCAGTGTTGAAATAAATACTATTTGGCTTGTTACCGAGGCAGATAACATGGCTAATTAACTAGCTAACGTTGACTAGTTTCCACCCTCACGTTACTTCACAGAGAGGGGGAATATAAGACTAAAGTACTACGTCTATAATTTTAAGCCTCCTGCCATTGTTTACATCTGTTCAAAATCACGTCATTTAAAAAACAAACTTCTGGCTCTCAGGTGTCTTTGCCACTGTTTGAGTGTTATACAGAGAGAGACTGTGTGTGTGTGTGTGTGTGTGTGTGTGTGTGTGTGTGTGTGTGTGTGTGTGTGAGACACACTCGCGCGCTCTCCGTATGTGCACACATCTTTGTACCTTACCGCTCATAACTTGGACAGAAAGATGAATGTGTAGAAAGTGAGCATGTCTCCAAAAACCTTATTGAGCTGCAGGTTTAATGACTGCATTTTTAATTTTTAGTTTTTACAGAAATTATGTTTTGATTTATGTTTTTGATTATTGAGCTGCCTTTTTATTTATTTTTTTGGTTTAGGCTCACTTGAGTGACTGCACTTAATTTAATTAACATTAATCAATTATTTATTTTAATTATTTAGCCTGACATTTTTACTGTTCCAAAATGTTCTATACGTTTCTTAAAAATAATGTATATTGTGTTCAGTGGAGAAAACGTTGTTTTTTTACCCAGACATTTAAAAATACAATTTTTATAGCTGTAATCGCAATACCGTGATACCGTGAAATTTTTATCTAAGGTTACCATACCGTCAGAATCTCATACCTGCCCATGCCTAATTGACACTGCCGTAATCTAGCCGAGACACCACCCTGAGTGAGCCACACACAATCCGCCATGTTTATCTTCACGTTAGAGCATTTAAAAGCAGCATTCAAGAAAGAAATGTCTTCTTATTAAGGCTACAGAAGTTATTCAGTCCAGAGCAGTAAGTGATTCTCTGCTTTTATTTTATTCCGTGGGTCATATTAACAGCATAGACAGCAGTATACCCTAGTGAAAAAAATAGTATACTTAAGTACAATTTATTCGTATGTACTTTAGTGTAACTAAATATATTTGTGGCATACTATAAATTGATATACAGGTGCATCTCAATAAATTAGAATGTCGTGGAAAAATTCATTTATTTCAGTAATTCAACTCAAATTGTGAAACTCGTGTATTAGATAAATTCAATGCACACAGACTGAAGTAGTTTAAATCTTTGGTTCTTTTAATTGTGATGATTTTGGCTCACATTTAACAAAAACCCACCAATTCACTATCTCAACAAATTAGAATATGGTGACATGCCAATCAGCTAATCAACTCAAAACACCCGCAAAGGTTTCCTGAGCCTTTAAAATGGTCTCTCAGTTTGATTCACAAGGCTACACAATCACGGGGAAGACTGCTGATCTGACAGTTGTCCAGAAGACAATCATTGACACCCTTCACAAGGAGGGTAAGCCACAAACATTCATTGCCAAAGAAGCTGGCTGTTCATAGAGTGCTGTATCCAGTACGTCCACACGGTCGCCGTGATTTTGCCAAGTAAGACATGTTCCTGGATCAACATCTTTTGTTGATCCTGGATCAACATTTTTGTCCAAAAATATAGACTTAACCCAATCTCTACCCCTAAACCTAACCCTACCCATAATTTATTCCTAAAATCAGTGAGAAATGATAGCTGATTAACAAGGGTGTCCACAGTCTGTGATGATTTGGGGTGCACTGTCATCTGCTGGTGTTGGTCCATTGTGTTTTTTGAAAACCAAATCACTGCACCCATTTACCAAGAAATTTTGGAGCACTTCATGCTTCCTTCTGTTGACCAGCTTTTTGAAGATGCCGATTTCATTTTCCAGCAGGATTTGGCACCTGCCCACACTGCCAAAAGCACCAAAAGTTGGTTAAATGACCATGGTGTTGGTGTGCTTGACTGGCCAGCAAACTCACCAGACCTGAGCCCCATAGAGAATCTATGGGGTATTGTCAAGAGGAAAATGAGAAACAAGAGACCAAAAAAATGCAGATGAGCTGAAGGCCACTGTCAAAGAAACCTGGGCTTCCATACCACCTCAGCAGTGCCACAAACTGATCACCTCCATGCCACGCCGAATTGAGGCAGTAATTAAAGCAAAAGGAGCCCCTACCAAATATTGAGTACATATACAGTAAATGAACATACTTTCCAGAAGGCCAACAATTCACTAAATTTTTTCTTTTTTTTATTGGTCTTATGAAGTATTCTAATTTGTGTGAATTGGTGGGTTTTTGTTAAATGTGAGCCAAAATCATCACAATTAAAAGAACCAAAGACTTAAACTACTTCAGTCTGTGTGCACTGAATTTATTTAATACACGAGTTTCACAATTTGAGTTGAATTACTGAAATAAATGAACTTTTCCACGACATTCTAATTTATTGAGATGCACCTGTAAATATCTTAGTTTTGCCGTGCCTACACTTTCTTCGAATAAACTAACATTAGGCTTTCGGCCTTCCCTGCTTCTTTGATTATACTGTCAACTATGTGCATCATTTTCGCATCGAGGCAGATGAGCATACATGTTTTTTTAAATAACTGATTTGTCATCTCGGGGTAACATACATTTCACTTTCACGCACTCATTAAACTTGCATAAAAGTTATCTGCGTGTAAACCTTACAAAAACTTATTGTAACATGGATCATTTTCGACTATGTGCATCTTTTTAAGCAAATTACGCATGTAGGATTTTTTAAAATGATAGGTTTGTCATGATCTCGACGTAAATTTCACTTTACAAATATGAAAAAAAAAAAAAACCCGATATGGAAACACACGAAAGATGCATGTAAAAGTTCAACAAATTGCGTTAATGAAGTGGAATATGCATTCATTTCATGCTGCGTTGTAATTTCATTACAAAACTCAAACAATATGTCGTCTTTACTATTTCAGACACATCGTCGTCGTGATGTCATTTCAACATTGACTCCAATGTGGGATAATCACTCAGTTACGGTATGTATAAGTTTTTTGTTTGTTTTGTTTTATTATGTAACTAAACTTTACTCATTTCTTTGTAAAAGTATTGATGTTTTCTCTCTATTTTTTTTACTTTTGGATATGTGAGTGTATGAAAGCAACATGTAAAAGTTTATAGGAAACGTGCTAATCTACTGTACATAAGGTGTTCAGCAGCAAAGGAGGTGCTTCTACACAGAAGATATCACACATTATGGCAGTTGCATCCAGCATGCACATCCAGCATGCAAGAGACTGCACCTAAAGCAACTTTCTGTTTCCTCTAGCTGTAATACTTCTGATATGGGAGATGTTAGCCCTAGTGCTACAGACTCAGTCCAGGAAGTCAACTTATCCGATGACTCGTTTTCCAGCGGTGCTGAGTCTGTCTTACTTGTGTATCCCGAATCAAGAACCAGTTCTTGGCCTCAGGTTTTTGTAGTTCCTCGTTCTTCATGTTTTGATGAAATTCAACTTCAGAGAACTGAATGCTACTTATTCCACCACCAAAACTAAGATATGACATTCAAGATGAGATCTTTAGGTATGGAACAAATCCCACCGCAATGATTAGGACACTTTTTGCTGACCTAAATGTTGAAAAAAAAAAAAAAAGTTATATTTATTTAAAAAAAAAAAAAAAGTACAGAAGTGTTTAAATTGTCATCACTAGTTATATGTGAAGTAAAATATAATAGTTGTTTTTCTTAATTACTTTTTTTATTCTGGTTGTTTAATTGTTCTAACAAATAATTAGGAAGGAGAGGGACCATTTACATTTGTGTTTCACATTATAGGTCAGGAGAAAGTACAAATTGTTTACTATGCAATAATATAACAATGCTACGCAGAAAATGTGAAAATGTTTGATGTTAAAGTAATTAGTGGAGCAATTGCAACACAATAAATGTTTGAAAATGTAAGGTAATTATATAAAGCAAGTAACAATAAGTTATTGGAAAAGAGTAAAGTTTATGTATTCCACAAGCTTAAATCACAGTTAATCAGATAACATAACATTTATTTAATTAATTAATTCACGTCAACTGAACATGACTGTCACGTGTCTACCAGTCTGAAGTTCCTGTCTGTCATTATTTGGTTTGGTTCTGTTTCTCATTAGTGATTGTCTATTCATTGTCCCCACCTGAGTTTCATCATCTTGTTTGCTCTTTTGTTCCTGTCTGTTTATAAGCCCTCTGTCCTCCCTCATTATTTTGTCCGATCTTAATGTAATTAAATGGGAAAGTGGGTTGATGCTGTTTCGTTCTCCTGTCTTTCATTTATATTTTCTTTACAACCACGCACCCGTGACAATGACAGAGTTAAGTTGAAAGAAATGTTAACTTTTACGTTGGATTTATGTGATTAAATTGGATGGAAAATTGACATGTAATTTAAATACATAAGTTTTAAGTTTTGGGGTTACATTTTTTTTTTTTGAGTTCATGCTCTCGTGATTGGTGGTTTGAAAAATGCATTATTTTTCACATAATTTACATTATTACAATACCTTTCTCCCCAGCCTGACACAAACGGCTCGATTAGTTCTGGGTTTGATGAAGGCCCGCCTTCCGAAAAACTAAATGCGTTGTGATTGGTTAGCTGTCCCAGTGCGTTGTGATTGGCAAACAGCTTAGACGGTGTTTCAGTACTGCCCCGCCCTTGCCAAAGCAGCAAGTTCCAGATGGCGTCATTACTGCCATATCAATTAGAGCCAGATTTAGACCCCGAGAATATTGAACAAGAGGGTCACGCAGAACCTTTGCACGCACGGATATTGCAAGACATATTAGAGTGGTAACGTTATTGTTATTGTTTTTTTGTTTTTTTTTGCTAAATCACGTTTTAGATAGGATGTCAACAACCGCAAAGTGCAACGGTAATATGTATTATGCTTATTGTTCTTTAATTCTAACATTATAACATGAATTGCAGTGAAACTGTTATACAGTTGAATTTATTTATACCATAGTCCAGTGTTTCCCAGAGACACTATTTGTGGCGACATATATATATGCAAATTCATTCTCTGCCAGCAGGAGGCGCTGTTGGAGTGGTAGAGATAGAGGTTTCCCCGGTAACGCTGTACACAAAGCAGCAGCTCATAAAACGCTGCTTTATCAGACATTACATGCAAGATGAAATGAAAATGACATCCACATTTTACTGAAGACAGTCGGTTTCCTTTGTGAGGTCAAGTCCTAACTTATCTGATATGCGATTTCCTGACCAACCCTCTAACAGGACCGTTAAGAAAAGATCAGATAAAATAGAAATTGATTTTGACGATTTTTTAGTTCAAGGGATACAACGAAACTGGAGTAGGGAGGTCAAGAAACAGGAGAAGAAGGAACGTCGCAGACGGGCTCAGGAGAGAGTGAGAAGACCAGAAGATCATCTTCAAGATGAAGGCAATTTTGAGATTGATGAGAAAGCAAGAATCAACGAATAAGAGAATAATGAAATTGATAAGAGAGATGATTGAATTATGTGATTTTTCAGCTGAATTACAAAAGTTAACAAATGATTTAGAGACAGTGAAACTCCAGACTCCTGTTATAAAAATATAAGTGTTGAAAGCTGTGCAAAAGTATATCCTATGTTGAAATTGTAGACAATGATAACTTTGTAGGTCTAACTGCTATATGGTTGCTTTGCTTATTTTGTAACATAACGGTTAAAAACAAAAGGATGCATTTTGCATTTCGATGCAAGGTGGAACTTCTAGCTAACTGGGGCATAAGATGCTCTTAACACCTGCTAGAGGTGTTATATTGTGGTTTAGACATATAGGTTGCTTATGTTTTAAAAAGGTGTTACAATTTTTTCCTATAGTTTAAAATAGAACCAGACACGCTTGCTATCTAGAGATGTTGTAATTTTTCCTTTTGAACTTTTGACATTAACTTGTGCAGACTCCGACACAAAAGGTCATGCTTCCTGCCTGAGAGAGGGGAGGCAGTCACAAGCAGTGACAGAGATAGAATAGTTATGGGAGGTTTTAATGAGATCAATGCAAATGATATGCAAGAACTATATAAATGCTTGTTAGACTATTTGTCAAGGCCGACATTTCGTGGTGAAGACTACTCGCTGTTATTTTTGTTATTTGCTTATGAGTTATTTGTTTTTAATAAAACGAAACCAATGCTTTGGTGATTCGTTAACTTTTTAAACAAGTCTCTGAGTGATTAATTAATAATAACTTGTTATCTGAACCTGAATACAACCTCATCGAGCCTCAAGTGGTCCGGACTTGACTGAGCCAGGACGGTCACTGGCTGGAAAGCATCCAGAACTTCTAACAACATCCATCCAGATAAGAGGTAATTATGCATTCGCTATTTACAGGGTACTTATGGATGATGAAGATGTGAATTATGAATTTTTGGACCTTTAAACCGGTATAGAAACACAACACCTTCTGAAATACAGTGATATAAAAACGCCCGCACCGTGTTTCGATTTTGAAACGTGCAGTGCTCATGTTTATTCAATGAAGTCAAAGCCTTTTGGAAAATCTATTTGTGGTGGTCAGTTTTGATATTGTGGCATGTATCATAAATCAATATATGGGAAACACTTTCTAAGTTTCATAATTGAAGTGTAAATTCTGCAGATTACATCATTGTCCAGTATTGTACTGTCAACAATTAATAAAAACGTTTTCATAATTGTAACATACATATTTACATAATTATTCAGGTGTATGTGTAATAACTTGCGAAAACTTGAAGCTACAGCAGCACTTCTTCTTCTTTGTCGTCTTGTCTGATGCACTCAACCAAGCGTTCTATGGTTCTAACCACAAGCTCGCCCGCCCCCCAACCCCCAACCCTTCGAATTTCCGTAGGCGGTAATTATTTTAATGGTATTCTAATGGACCGCTTTGTGATGTCACAAATACCGGAAATCAACTTTGTAGTCCAAACGAGCCATTCGTTGTAGTTCTTGAAAAGGGATTTTTTTAAAACAAAATATCTCCCTTTGGAGTGGACTTTGAGATTTGTAACTTTGTAGATCTTTTTTAATGACAAACATACACACTACACACTGACTAAAATTCAAAAAGTGAAAAAGCATAATAGGACCCCTTTAAGTAAATGTTTTTAATGATGTTCCTTAATGCTATTTTAGAAAACTCCACCTTCTTTGACTTGTGATTTTTTTTTTTTTCCCAGTTCGTTTCTCATTCAACAGAGGTTAGGCAGGAGAACAACATGTCCAAGTCACTAGCAACATAAATACATTGTGTCGAATAGCTGAGCTGCCACAAATATATCCGCACCTGTACTATTACTCGGACAGACTTTAAAGATTCAGAGAAAGCATTTAATTTGAACATCATGTCACAGGGTCTCTCTCTCTCTCTGTAGCGTATGCGCCCCGATGCGTTCTCAGGTACCAAAATTTGGCACCGATTGATTTAACGCAATTCAGCCGGTACCCTTAAAAGTACCGAGTTCGGTACCCAACCCTACCTATAGCCCTTGTTAATCACTAGCAGCTTTTCCACTGTTGGGCCAGTGCGAGCCAGTGCTTTCAACAGGCCGGGTGGGGCTAATAGACTCGGACCTGTAGCACCAAGCCCAAAATCACTACAGCGCTTCACTAAAAGACATTGCAACGAAGCTTGATGTTGACGACCTGAAGTTATGCAAAAAGCAACGTAGAGAAACATCAGATGCAAGTTTTCCAAAGCCATGAAAAGAATGAAAGGAAAAAGTAAAGATATAAGTTAGCAAGTACCAAATATATGTTTCGAATAAATGTTACATCATACTGCTGCTGCTGTTGTTGTTCTTTCAATTAGCTAATTTAGTATACAAGGTATACAATAAATGAAATGCCAAAAGAACATACAATAATAAACCTTTGTTTTTATCAAATCATGACACCATATAAAATATAAAAAGTATAAAATATATTTAAAAAATATTAAAGATAGCAGAGTCCACACAGGTATAATGATAAAGATAGCAGAAAATATAAAACATTTAACCAGTTTAATAAAATAAATTGACACTAATAAAGTAACAAACTTTAGTAAAAAAAAGGTTTGTGTTATTGAGATGACTCAGACTATGTTTTTCTAAAGTTTTCAGACTATGAGCCACTCACACTTAAAGGACTGATTATGGAAATGGAATGGTTCTTTTGTATTGCAAATATGATACTTGACTCTGAACTGCTGCTAATCATTATTCTTTTGTCTATAATATTCTGCCTAAATAATATTCTGCAGCGCAGGGGTGTTGGAATGTTTGCAAACAGTATACCGTTGCTCAGCCTTTTTTAACTTCTTTTTGCCCTCAAACGAAGAACGAAAACGAACTTTTAAGGGTACCGGACTGAATTGCGTTAAATCAATCGGTGCCAAATTTTGGTACCTGAGAACATAAAACATACGCTAGAGAGAGAGACCCTGTGACGTGATGTTCAAACTCATTCAAACACAACACACAGCAGAAATGTTCTGAAGTGTGGTTACATTTCTAGGGCCATATGGTTTCTGCGAAAACGCAGGCGGGATTGCGGAGTCCATTCATAAAAACGTAAATTTGCTCTATAGCACGGAATGCCACGGAATTCTTCCATTTTTGGACGTATAGCCTAAATCAGCCTAGGTCTGCCACTTAATTTGAATCGCGATATGAACTTGTGCGATAGAGTATTATTTAAATCAATGATCACATAAGGTCCCTAAAGGCCCGTTCACACCAAGAACGATAACTATAACTAACTATACTAGCATCCACACTAGTGGACCATATCGTCTGTTTATTCTAAGCACATGCTTGTCTGCTCCATTAAATTCTCAAGCTCATTATAGCAAGATTGATTCTGATTCAATGTTTTATCGTACATGAGCTGGATAAAATTGTTCTGAATGTGATTCCAATGATATCGTTACTCTGTGCCTTTATCGTTATACCTGTGGTGTGGACTCTGCTATCTTTAATACTGAGAACGAACACTTCTCAAGATTATCATATATTAAGGGAATATAATGTATATTCTCCATTAGCTAAAGAAATCAAAGGCATAATGTAGAAATATTGGTACATTGTTAATAATCCTATTTTGCAAATAATTTTTGCTAAACCACCTTGGGTAGTCTATAAGAGACCTCCAAATTTAGGCAATATGCTGGCAAGGATGGATTTATTTGTTCCTCAGCCAACACATTTTTTGAGTAATATACGTTCTGATAACTACTAGTATTGAGGTTGTCAACAAGGAAATTTTACTTATAAAACACAAACTTTTAAGCATCCCTGTATGGGGAAAAATGTTTAAGATTTTCTCTTGTAAGACCATTAATGTCATTTATATGTTGTGCTGCCTATGTGGACTCTGTTACACAGGAAAAACTAGCAGACAGCTCAGAATGCATATTGTCGAACATCAAAGTGCTATTAGGTTTCATGACCCTAGAAGTCCAGTAGCACAACATTTTGTTAAATTTAAACATACAGTTTCCACACTGCAATATACTGGCACTGAAGCAGTTAAATTACCTCATAGTGATATCAACAATTAGCTTTTAAAACATGAAGCCTATTCGATTTGGTTGTTGACGTGACATGGCGTTGATTGTCACTAGGGATGCGCGGTATGCCGGTACTGGAAAAATACCGGTATATATTATATCTCAAACGGTATATCATCATAATTTTGCTCAATTCGTTATTTCATACACTGCTGTTGCGAAGTGCACCTGTAGGTGGCAGTGCTTCCCAAATTGCTGCCCAACTGGTAAATGTGAAAACAGAACAACGCGATGAATCAAACTAATCAAAAATAATTGTAATTCGTACAATTATTACTTTGACTGTTAGAATAACACTTTACAATAAAGCAACATTTGTAGCATTAATTGCGTTACTTCAGTTGTATTTTTTTTTTTTCTTCAAACTCAGTCAAAATGTAACCTATGTTCCCGGTAGGTTTTTTGTTACATTTTGAGACATTTTGTTTGCACTGAAAAGATTTGAATATATTTTCATTGTATTACTTCAGTTGTATATTTTTTTCTCCAACATCAAAATGTAACCCATGTTCCCTGTAGGTTTTTTGTTACAGTTTGATACAAAGGTATTAAGATATGAATCTGTTTTTATTATTTTAATAAAATTGTTTAATTCAATTATCTTTTGATGCTGGTTATTTGTCACCTATGGTATCGATTTAGTATTGATACCGAGGTATTACATTCTGATATCGTACCGAAGCCAAAATTATGGTATCGAGGTATTGTCACACAAGATAAAAATGAATATAATTAGTATTGCCATTATTTAAAATGCAGTAAATGGTTAAACATTTCTTTGTCCTACATGGACCGGTTGTTATAAAAGCTGAGGTGTTATTTGATTTTTTATTTATTTTTTTTTTTTTTTAACCAAATCTCAAAATTGTCCTATGGTGTGACTGTCTCAAGCATGGTTCAATAAATTACAACTAAAAAGAAAACCATAAAAATGTTAATAAACACCTCAGGCATAATTTTAGAAGTGTTTATTTTAGTTAATGGCAATAATTTTTTATCCATATATTTTTAAAAGCGTAGGAAGTTGATACATTTTGTCACAGAAAACCATGTCCTCTGGTGTGACACCATATCCTGATTTTAAATCGGCCAATTCCACAGACAACTTTAATTAGTTGAAGGACCCTATTCAAGGTCATGTTACTGAAGCCCCCATGAAGCCCATGACATGTGCACATGATAAAATTTTGTCTCAGAATTGTTCAAATATAAAAAAATTTGGAACTACTTTGAAGGGCACCTATTATGTCCCTTTTTTGGTCTTGGGTGTCCCCAGAATGTGTCTGTGAAGTTTCAGCTCAAAATACACCACAGATCATTTATTATATAATCTGGAAAATGTAATTTCTCGTGTCTTAAAAAAATAGCTGTTTTGGCGTGTATCACTTTAAATGCAAATGAGCTGCATGTTCCCGCCCCATCTTCAGAAGAGGACATAACGTACCTCTCTGCTCTGTCGGTAGAAGCAACAGCGTGGGGCAAACTAATCTCATCAGCTTTGGCGCTGATTAATTAAAATAGTTCGATAATGTATGCACACAAATATGGTTAAAACGTTAGCTAAGCACTATAACGACATGACATTCACAAAGCAGTCTGGAGTTGAAATCAGTATCAACAAACTCCATCTTTCCACTGCAGAGGAAACACTGAAGCTGCATCGAAAGTGCCATTTAGATGTATTTACTGTTTAATGAAGATATGAGGTTCCATAAATGCATTTACACAGTAAAATTGCAAATGCATAAATAATGTTATAAGATTAAATGTTTCACTTTTTTAACATATAAATATAAAGTGTTGGAAAAATGCAATGATACTTTTAAATATGAAACCACCAGTAGATGGCAGCAAATCACTGTCTTAATGAGCGAGTCATTGATTCAACCAATTCGTTCAAACGGCTAATTCATTCAATAAATAAAGCTAGCGACTGGCTGTTTCTCAATATGCGTTTTTCAGCGATCTTGCGTCTTTGTGTTCTCGCTCTACGTCATCATTAACCATCGAAGTTCAGCCCCAATTCTCAAGAACGCAAGAACAGATGACGCATGAAAATGCGTTCATGATATCAAGGATGCATTGAGTGCAAACTTCAGAGAATCGAGCCATTAGAAATCCCAGAAGGCTCGGCAGGCGGCCGGTGTACGGAAGCCTGTAAGCTTTAAACTCGCTCTCGCAAATACTTGACGGCTCTTGAAAGTAAACATTTATCGTTTTGTTTTGCTTAATTTTACTAAAGATATAAGACCCAGAGAAAGTCTGCAGTATTTTTTTTATAGGCATATTAAAATGAATCTTAACATAGTCATAGTTAAACATATACGCTGTAAAATAAAACGATTTACAATTATATGAAAATAATATCTATAATAGAAATGTTTCAATAAGTTATGACATTTGTTTGTAACATTATGTTATATTTATTGTTCATTGGCCGCTGCTTATGCTGTGACTATGCGGTCAATTAAGCAAGAACGCAGCACATCTCAATTCTCATAAGGGTGCGTTCTGTGTTCGAGTCCTTCAGAGTTTGTTCTTCCGAGGAAGCTTGGCAAGACCCGGTCTCCACGAGAACACAAGTCCGTTCTTTGCGTTCCTGCAATTGAGAAACAGCCAATGTCTTTATGAATGGCTCACTGAATCATTGACTCACCCGATTCGTTCAAAAATGCTGAATCATTCAGTAACAACACTGCTGTGTGTTGCTCGGAGATGCACGACTTTTTTGCTGTGGCTTTGCTTAGAACTATTTTGGTTAGCAAAAACGGTCAATAATGCGTCTAAAATGTAAGTTAATATTAACTACTTGTTTATTGTTTATTTTTCCACAAGTCAGATAGACTGCACGAGCCTCGACTGATGCAACCTTGATACTGTCGGTACATTATCCGTCATCAGTCACCGTTTACACTGAAAGTAATAAAATCAGAATCGTTGTTACCAAAGTTTCGGTGCTGCCCTAGTTATTGTTTGTTATTGATGTTTTAATCAGGTTACTTGTCTGGTTGGGCAAGTAAAATTCTCTTTCACTTGCCCCTTCACAAAATCCACTCCTAAGACAAGTGTTAATGTCGAGCCCTGAACGATATCATTTATTGACATGCTTTTTATCCAAATTAACTTAATAACATAGTCGAATGTTTTTGTGACCAGACGTGGTATTATAAATATACTTTCCTTAAAAAAAAAAATACCCAAGATAGCTTGAAGAACACAGATAAACCATGTATTTTGCGCAATTGTATGTTTGTTGTCTCCAAGTTTTATCAGTTAAAATTTCTCTATCTGCGTTTTATTCAGCTACAGCTATAACTGGATACCTTTTTGGGATTTCCTGGAGTGTCGTCAGTGCTAATACTTCTGCTATGCATATGTGGAGTTTCTATGCAAGGGTGCCCTCCAGCTTCCAGTATGAATTAAACAGTCATTCAGCAATGCTCACAACACCCAATTTTGGGTAAAAATAGGAAAGATAATAATTTTCTCTAAATAACAGGATTCCCTGAATTATCGTCATTGATATTGTTATAGCAATAAATACCAGAAATAATTATGATATATTTTTAAGCCCATATCGCCCATCACTACTGGACAGTTGACTCAGAAAGCCATTTCATGGACAGATGTGGGCTATCCTTTCGTTATTTCTACATCAACTACGCAGGTAAAATGTCTGGAGTTGATTCTAAGTGTGCCATTTGCATTTGGAAGCTGTTGCTGTGAATCCACATCATGCAGTCAAAGGAGCTCTCCATGCAGGTGAAACAGACAATTGTTAGGCTTCTAAAACAAAACAAATCCGTCAAAGAGATAGCAGGAACATTTTGAGTGGCCAAATCAACAGTTTGGTACATTCTGAGAAAAAAATAACGCACTAGTGAGCTCAGCAACATAAAAAGACATGGACATCCATGGAGGACAACAGTGGTGGATGATCAGAGGATCCTCTCTATGGTAAAGAAAAACCCTTTCACAACATCCAGCCAAGTGAAGAACACTCTCCAGGAGGTAGGTGTGTCACTATTAGGGGTTCTCCGATCAGGATTTTTGAGGCCGATCACAGAAAGCAGTATCTGCCGATACAATCACAGATACTGATCTTTTTAAAGCCTTCTTTTTATCATGTAGAATTATTTATAGTGATGATCCAATTAAGATTTTTAGACATTTATTCAGGGCCTGAATTTCAGTTTTGAAAATGAATTTCCCTCTTAGGTGACTCTTGTGAGAGGGGATTTTTTAATTTGAGGGGTGGAGGGGGGCATTTTTTGACATTTTTCAAAATTATATATTTGTCTCACCTAAATGTTTGATCATGCACTGCATTTTTGTTTTGACAATCTTGCAATTGTTGCACAATAGCTTACACACAGCACAAGCCCGATTTCGTGAGCTGTATGTGAGGCGGCCTTTTACGCCAGGTTCACAGTGCTTATGCAGTCCATGTGTGGTACGTAAGCGGTGCAGAAGCACCCAATCCAAATCCAAACATTGTTACTTAAAATGCTTTTTCAGCATTGTGATTATTTTTTTACACAGTACAGTAATAGTCTTTTAATAGACGTGTTTCAACGCAATAAATATAAGAAACGCATTATTCAATGCTTTTTACTTTTGCATTTACTTCTAGAATCATACATTAAAGGGATAGTTCACCCAAAAATGAAAATGTGATGTTTATCTGCTTACCCCAAGTGTATCCAAGATGTAGGTGACTTTGTTTCTTCAGTACAACACAAACAAAGATTTTTAACTCAAACCATTGCAGTCTGTCAGTCATATAATGTTAGTCAATGGTACCCATGGCTTTGAGAGAAAAAAAAAAACATACACAGACAAAACAAAATTAAACCCTGCGGCTCGTGGCGATACATTGAAGTCTTTAGACACGAAACGATTGGTCTGTGCAAGAAACTGAACAGTATTTATATAGTTTTTTTACCTCTGATCCGCTACCCGGTCCAACTGTACTGAGCTCCTTCACACAACAGCCGGTGCGTGAGGCGTCTTCTTCTTGCTTTACGGCGGATCGCAGACTTACAAGTGCATTACTGCCACCTATCACCAATGATTTCTGACTGAAAACTACATCACGATGACCTTCAGCCAATGAGAGACAAAGATACAGGGCAGAGGGAAGTTCAGTGAGGAGTTATAGACCATATCAGTATTTTAATATGTACAATTATATCATACAGAAACAAGCACAAACGCTTGACCAGCCGCTACATCAGCATAACAGTTACTGCAAAATTATTATTTACCACTCTTTGCAGAACACAATCCCTGTTCCCTGCATCTCCCTCCTGCATAATATGTTTTTGTAGCTAGAAATCAGCGCACAGACAATTTGCGGGCTATATTTTTTTAATACTTCCAGTCTCGCTCGAGAACAACGGGCTGATGCACGCAGGTTCTCGCGTTATTTCCTTATCACTTCTCGCGTGTGTTTTGTTGTGAAACGTAGTTTGCGGATCAGACAGAGTTGTCGGCGATTCTTCCTATTGTGAAATTAAAAAATAGATTTTTATATATTTGTATTTGCATTTTGAATGTAATATGGTAATTAAATGCACTAAATGGGTTTAGTTTTCACAGTTATTAATATATGCAATTTCAGCAATAAAAATGTAAATTTTTCTAAAAAGGAAACAAATTACTTGTTCATTTTAAGAGACCCGTCTTATTTTCTCTTGTATATTTAGTATTGCTCTTTAATAAAGAAAAAGTTCTTCTTATCAGATTACTCAATTAATCGATAGTATTTCCGGTAGAATACTCGATTACTAAAATATTCGATAGCTACAGCCCTACCATATACTGAGCATTAAAGAGGGCGCTGAATCCGGAGTAAAGCCTAGGGATTTTGTTGCCCAACTCCTCACAGAGGCCCTGTCCTTAGAGAAACCCCCGCACGTGGACCGAGCTCTACATGCCCGTCCTGGAAATGATGAACCACCTCGAGCCTTCATTCTGCGCTTGCATTATGTCCACGAGATGGAAGAAATAATGCAAAAGGCGGCCAGGATGCAGCAGGTTCTCTTCAGGGGCCAAAGAATCAATATCTTTCCGGACCATCCACCTGCTGTGGTAAAGCGACGCTAACTTTTTAAACGCGCAAGGGAGTTGCTGAAAGATAAACCTGGAGTCAAATATGAACTGCAAAACCTTTGCACAACGGCAAAGAGTTCTACTTCACCGATCCAGACATAGCGGTCAAGTTCGCTGAATGCAACTTTGAAATTTCAGGACCAATGTAAAGGATGTCGTCGGACTGAGTCAAGTAAGATCAGAATATGTGACTGGCGAACTTTAATCAGTATTGACTCTTTACATGACTGTTTACATGACTCTTGTTGTTATGTTATATTGAGATGCTCCCCTTGTACTCCTTATTATGGAGCTATGCTGATACGAGTTTTTGGAAGTTTAAGGTTTGGTACTTTTTTGAACGTATTTGTTAGGTTTTATTTGACTTTCTTTTATATCATTTGTTATTATATTTTACTTGTTGTGTAATTCTGTATCGCACCGCATGTTCTAGTTAGTCGGTTAGATGACGTGATTAATGTTTAAGTTTTGGGGAATGTGGGATAAGAGCCTGTTTAAAATACTCCAAGGTACTAAACAAGCAGTGAAGATGATTGGTCTGATTTTTAATCAAGCAAAAAATAACAACTCAAAGTAACAGAAAAGGTCTCAAATTTATCTCATGGAATGTTAAATGATTAAATCATCTGGTTAAGAGAAGCAAGACATTATCACATCTAAAATCTCTCTCCTCAGATATAATCTTTCTGCAGGAAACTCATCTCAAAGTGGACTCTAAAGATAAATTAAAAGGTTGTTGGATAGGACAGATTTACCAATCTAATTTTTCAATTAAATCTAGGGGGGTTGCTATTTTATTTCGAAAAGGGGTTCCATTTAAACAAAATGCTCTGAGAACAGATAGGGAAGTTCGTTACATTATTCTATCTGGTGAGATTTATGGTTTCCCGATTACGTTAATAAATGTGTACGGTCTAAATGATGAACCAGACTTTTTCAGGAAGGTATTTTCTCTTATCCCTAAATTGTCCCAAACAAATCTTGTTATTGGTGGGGACTTTAATTGTGTCCTTGACACATATCTCGACAGATCATCGCTCAAAATTCCTCTGCAATCTAATTCAAGAAATTTCTTGAATGCTTTTGTTAATAATTCTAGTTTGGTAGACATATGGAGACCAATGCACCCAACCGAAAGAGATTATACATTTCACTCACATGTACATAATGTATACACTCGTATTGATTTTTTTTTAGTGGACAGCAATCTTATTTCCAATATCCTAAACTCTAAAATTCACCATATACTGATTTCAGACCACGCCCCAGTTTAATTTGAAGTTGTTTTTGATCAAACATCTTTTACCTGCCCTTTATGGAGGATGGACCCTCAACTAATTGATGACCCCAAGTTAATTGATTTCATGAGTCTGCAATTGGAAATTTTTTTCAATAGCAACAATAAGCCAGAGACATCATCAGGATTGCTCTGGGAAACATTAAAAGCATTTATCAGAGGTTGTGTTATCTCATATCAAGGGTCCCGGAATAAATTATACAAAACAAAATTAACTGGTTTAGGGAAACAAATTCATCAGCTAGACATTGAAAATGCACTAAACCCCTCGTTAGATACTTATAAGAAAATTTTACAGTTAAGGTACGAATAGGGATGCAGCGATTAACCAGTTTTACGATTAACCGCGCTTTAAAACGTCACGGTTAATTAATCGTAAAGGTTCCACTACACCGAGTGTTTCTGTTGCACGGAATGGAACTGTTGAAACTTGCGCAAAACGAAAGCCAAGTTACACTAGCGTTGCACCATCTTAAAATGCTGTGCTTATCAGAGACATGAAGGCTACTAGATTAACTATGACAGAGGAACCAAACAGCGATCCTTTATTTCCACCAGAGAAATGACTGAAGTCGAAAGTGTGGGACCATTTCGGGTACACCAAGTATGACCAGGCGTTATTTAAATAGTGCCGTAAAAATTGCTAAAGAGCGAATACATAAGGGATAATGCACGGCTAGCCAACCTGTTCTCGCTGTGCAATAAACGATTTTAATGCATGACGTGAAGGCAAGGACCACCTGACGCAAAGTTCTTTAGCTCTAACATTCTGCCCACATCAGAGATGAAATAGTGCGGTGAGAGAGAGAGTGAGTGTGTGAATTAGCCTACCTGCATCTGCGCGTCACTTTAAGCAATGAAGATTTGAGTTTAGTTATTTAAAGTCATTTTACCCCCTCTTTGCTGATTAATATAATGTAGCGATCCAGTCTCTATAAACTATTTTATTAATGAAAGTCGCTGGGCAGCGTTGACAACATGTTTCTGTCTTCCTAAATATTTGTGTGGGCAGCTCGATCTCAAACTCACAAACCAAAATAATAATGTAAAATCAGATGAATAAAGATTATTAAAATGAATAAGTATGGATGACAGTTGATTACAATAATAGTTTAGTTTATTCCCCTCATTAGTAACAGTGCCCTCTGTGGGATAAAGTTAATATTAGTTTTATATTTTATCATCATTTTATATTTAGATTTATCATCCCTGTTATAGTATTATTCATAAGTCAATTTATTTTTCACCATCTTTCCAAGTTCTGTACCTCAGGTCCAAAAGAAATGTAGAAAGAATATACAAAATGAAAACACCAAATACATTTGTGATCTATTTCCATTCGTTATTTTCAAAAGGGAAAAACTGACATGGATGTTTACAGAGCAGAGGTCACGTTTTTTAATTCCAATAGGAGAGATGCACTTTTTTTTTTTGAGCTGTATTATTGGTTACTGTGTTATTTCTGTTTCAAAAGGCAGCAATCAATAACACTTTAATATCTAAAGAGTGTTTGTGATTTTATTTTGTGAAATGAATACATGCATAATAATCGTAATAATCGTGTAACCGTGATTATTCCTCAGACTATAATCGTACCAACAAAATCTATAATCGTTGCATCCCTAGGTACAAATACAATAATATAGTCTCTACTAAAATTAATAGAACTTTTCATTTCATTAAACAAATACTTTGAATTTGGAGAGAAGCCCCATAAATTACTAGCCAGACAATTGCGTAAAATAGATAGTGAAAGGACAATTCATAAAATAAAGACCAAAGGTGGGACGCACTGTATCGCATCGAAAGACATAAACCAATGTTTTAAGGAATTTTACTCAAAGTTATACTCCTCAGACACTGATTTGGACCCACAAGTAATGGATACATTTTTACGTTAATGTAATCTCCCCACGCTATCTCCAGAAGATTGGGCATCTCTTAATAAAAATATTTCTTTAAAGGAATTAAAGAACACAATAAATACTTTGAAGAGCGGGAAAACTCCCAGTCTTGACGGGCTGCCAGTCGAACTATATAAAAAAATTCAGTGACATGCTTACTCCATATTTGCTTAAAACTTTTCAGCAAGCGTTAACAACTGGACTACCACCGACTTTTTCTGAGGCTATTATCAAAGTAATTCCTAAAAAAGGTAAAGATCCTGAAGAAGTCGAGGCATGTAGGCCTATCTCCTTTCTCAATGTTGATCAAAAAGTATTATCCAAGACCCTTGCTGAGACTCTGCAAATTAATTAATAAATTGGTTAACACAGATCAGAATGGATTCATTCCAGGAAGAAGCACTATGCATAATATTAGACGTAGGGCTGTTGCGGTTAAGGAATTTCCCTTGCGGTAATTTTTAGTGGCTCAAAAGTATGCAGTATTACCGCATATATAAATATATATATATATATATATATATATATATATATATATATATATATATATATATATATATATGTATATATATATGTGTGTGTGTGTGTGTGTGTGTGTGTGTGTGTGTATATATGTGTTACGATGTAAGGAGGAGGTCATATTCAGAAACTAAATCGTGTTGAAACAGGAAGTGAAGTGAACAGAAGAGAATGAAAAATAATGGTCCACATAACAAAACTTAAACCTGACAATATATATATAACAGTTAGTTCTGATCCTCGAATCTGACTGACAAGATACTTTTTCTGGTGATATTTCACCTGCGTGTTCTAGACGGGCTGTCAGTCAGTGCAGCTTCATTGTTTCGCCTCAAGGTGACGGCAAGAGACTGTCTTTGAGTGAGCCTTTAAACCGTTCATTCAACTACACGTTCAAAAGCGCTGATTCATTCAGAGATTTGTAATGAAACACGCTGTTTAAATCATTTTAACTTTGAGCGCCACTTTTAAAGGCTCAGCTGACCAGCGGAGCGTCGATGCTAAAACAGATTTTGCTTTCCTTGGACATGACAACCTGTTTTCACATATGACTTGGCCTGAAGGACAGACGCAAGTAATCGCACGCGATCAGTCGCTCTCTCTCTCATTCGCTGTCTGTTTAGGCTTGTTAAGTGCAAATTTACTGAGCCTCTGTGCAAATCAGCATGATACACATTGTTATCATTACTAATATTCAGTACACATGCACGAAGTGTAAAACAAGAAGGGCGTAACCTTACGAAAAAGAAAACACTGAAATATCGCAGTTGCTGCGGTTGTTGCATTCCTCTGCGGTTATGCTCGTCAATAGCGCGGTACTGCGATATTGCGGTTATCACGACAGCCCTAATTAGACGACGATTTAATATAATTTATCACCCTAAGGCAACCCGAGACAATTTGATTGTGATCTCATTGGATGCCGAAAAGGCGTTCGACCAAGTGGAGTGGCGTTACTTGTTCGCTGTCCTTGAGAAATTTGATATGGGAGCATTTTGAAATGTCATGCCAAATATTGGCTCATTTTGGATTTCATGAGAGCTACACATTCCAAAAAAGTTGGGACAGGTAGCAATAAGAGGCCGGAAAAGTTAAATGTACATATAAGGAACAGCCGTAGGACCAATTTGCAACTTATTAGGTCAATTGGCAACATGATTGGGTATAAAAAGAGCCTCTCAGAGTGGCAGTGTCTCTCAGAAGTCAAGATGGGAAGAGGATCACCAATTCCCCCAATGCTGCAGCGAAAAATAGTGGAGCAATATCATAAAGGAGTTTCTCAGAGAAAAATTGCAAAGAGTTTGAAGTTATCATCATCTACAGTGCATGATATCTTTCAAAGATTCAGAGAATCTGGAACAATCTCTGTGCGTAAGGGTCAAGGCCGGAAAACCATACTGGATGCCCATGATCTTCGGGCCCTTAGATGGCACTGCATCACATACAGGAATGCTACTGTAATGGAAATCACAACATGGGCTCAGGAATACTTCCAGAAAACATTGTCGGTGAACACAATCCACAGTGCCATTCGCCGTTGCCGGCTAAAACTCTATAGGTCAAAAAAGAAGCCATATATAAACATGATCCAGAAGCGCAGACGTTTTCTCTGGGCCAAGGCTAATTTAAAATGGACTGTGGCAAAATGGAAAACTGTTCTGTGGTCAGACGAATCAAAATTTTAAGTTCTTTTTGGAAAACTGGGATGCCATGTCATCCAGACTAAAGAGGACATGGACAACCCAAGTTGTTATCAGTGCTCAGTTCAGAAGCCTGCATCTCTGATGGTATGGGGTTGCATGAGTGCGTGTGGCATGGGCAGCTTACACATCTGGAAAGGCACCATCAATGCTGAAAGGTATATCCAAGTTATAGAACAACATATGCTCCCATCCAGACGTCGTCTCTTTCAGGGAAGACCTTGCATTTTCCAACATGACAATGCCAGACCACATACTGCATCAATTACAACATCATGGCTGCGTAGAAGAAGGATCCAGGTACTGAAATGGCCAGCCTGCAGTCCAGATCTTTCACCCATAGAAAACATTTGGCGCATCATAAAGAGGAAGATGCGACAAAGAAGACCTAAGACAGTTGAGCAACTAGAAGCCTGTATTAGACAACAATGGGACAACATTCCTATTCCTAAACTTGAGCAACTTGTCTCCTCAGTCCCCAGACATTTGCAGACTGTTATAAAAAGAAGAGGGGATGCCACACAGTGGTAAACATGGCCTTGTCCCAACTTTTTTGAGATGTGTTGATGCCATGAAATTTAAAATCAACTTATTTTCCCTTAAAATTATACATTTTCTCAGTTTAAACATTTGATATATGTCATCTATGTTGTATTCTGAATAAAATATTGAAATTTGAAACTTCCACAAACAAACAGCATATCAGACGTGAAGCGCTGCAGCTAATTAACTGAAGTCTCGCACAGACACAAGTCTTCTTTCCAAGAAAACTGAATTTTAAAGGGGTCATATAATGATACATGCACTTTTACAAGTTGATTGTACTGAAATGTGTGTTAGCAGTGCCTGTACACAACCATCATAAAATGATAAAAATCCATCCAGTGTTTTTTTTTTAATCTCGTTATTTGTTTTACCCTGTCTCAAATCAAGCCGTTCGACCGTGTGACGTCACACGGTCGGACGCCCCTCCCACGATGGTTGATTGACAGCAGTGTTTCAACACAGACCCGCCCTTGCTCGTGAGCGAGCTGTCAATCATAGTCCGCGCGTCATTGTTGATATACGCTGGAGCTGTCTATGAGCAGAATGGCGTCTAAGCGATTGTGGTGTTCTGTTCTCGGGTGCAATAATGAACAGAGCAGTCATTTTGATGTTCCTAAGTCCGAACCGCTGAAGACACATGGCTGAGTTTCGCTTTTGAAGGGAATATTCCCCACAAGCAACGTCAATGTTTTCATGTTTGCGCGAATCATTTTTCACCAGACTGCTTTATAAATGAAGGTCAGTATAAAGCTGGTTTTGCTAAGAAGCTGCTCCTGAAAAAACCAACTATTCGTGTTCCTGCTGAACCTCCAGAAGAAGTGAGTGTAACGTTTAATTAACCTTTATATTAATCTTTATATTAATCTTTGCAAATCGCTAGCACGCTTCACGATGTATGTGGCTAATGTTTACATTCAGGGTACATGCATGTTTTCTATTTACGACGTTCTCAATATAATTAATAATCCCACGTTTATAATGAACAAAAGCGTTACGGTTGCACAGTATCCTCAGAGACTCCGCTGCCATTCTTCAAAATATACCCTCAACTGTTGTCAAGGCAACACTCCACGTGTGTTGTGTCAAAACGCCCCACAGAACAGAGGCGGGCGAGCAAAGCTCACTAGCATTTAAAACACACGCACTAAAACGGTGTGCTGAACAGAGAGCTGTTTTGACCAGGTAAAATGAGTGTTTTCTTACAATACTAATGAGAATTTTTAATTAAAGTATATTACAAACTTTCAATTTAGACCCTAAAGAATCATATTAGCTTGTACAAAAATGGCATTATATGACCCCTTTAAACCAGAATATATTGAATATATTGAAATAAATTAGGTTAAATATTTCAAGAGGGTTACCAACGGGTATGTTTAGGGAGTTTAAGAGTTGGTTAGGACAATAATTAAGTGTATAAAATTAAATAACTACATAATTCCTTAAAAATAATAATATACAGAATTGAATAGCAACTGCCATAAAACAGTATGAGCCACTAATATTTAGTCATTTAGCAGACAAGCTAAAGCAATCAAAACCAACAAAAGAGCAACGATATCTCAACGAAGTCTCATTTAGCCTAACGCAGTACATGTAGCAAGAGATTTTTTTTTAATTATATAATAAATAAAAAGAAAACATAGAATAGAAAAAGAATAGAGCAGGCTGGTGTTAGAGGCCTTTTTTGCTTTTGTTAATTGTATAATAAATAAAAAGAAAACATAGAATACAAAAAAAATTAGAAAAGCTAGAGTGCAAGTCTAAAAGGGACAAGTTTTTTTTTTTTTTTTAAAGAATAGAATTAGAATAGAGAGAGGTATGACATTCTTCATTCTCTCTTACATTATTTTTGGCTCATTAAAAATTAATCTTGCTGCCGCCTTCTGGATTAATTATAAAGGTTTGATAACACAAGCACAAGCATTGTCCGATCGGCTCCAGCCGACTGCAGACGCAGGTTTACAAGCCACTTTTTCCTGTGTTTTTCAGGCAATTTCTTGACTTTTCCCCCCTTTCACTTCCTGCCCTCCAGCTGCATTTCGCACGTCATCAGAATCACTTGTTTGCAAACAACCTATAAGCCTGTCTAACAGTGCCTGATTACTGGACTAAGTTATCTTTTGCACTAGTACTGTCAAAACACACAAGGTTTACATACAGACTAAGTTGGTCATGTCTAAAATGAAAGTAAACAGTTGAGACAAAAACGGATCCGTGCCTGTATATTAGATGCTTGCGGGTCTTAAAAGGACAGTACTAAACATGCAGCCGACTGACATTAAAGGCATAGATCACCCTAAAATTTAATTTCTGTCATTATTTACTTATTCACATGTTGTCCCAAACCTGTATTAATTTCTTTCTTGTGCTGAACACAAAAGAATATATTTTGAAGAATATCAGTTGCTGGTCCACATTGAATTTGATAGAAGGAAAAAAATACTATGGAAGTCACTGTGGACCAGCAACTGTTTGGTTTTCCACATTCTTTAAAATAGCATTTATGTTCAGCAGAAGCAAGAAACTCATTCAGGTTTAAAACTAATTTTGAGTGAGTAAATTATGGTATAAATATAAAACACTATGACAGAATCGACAGAGAGATTACAGAATTTTTATTCTTTATTGTTAAAACAACAAAACGCAAAGAGAAAAAAAAAAAAAAAAAAACAGTTGTTTTAATAGGATTCAATCTATATAGCATTTTATTTTTATTTGTTCATTCAATTTCTTGAATGCTCCTGCTAAATATGCCTATTGTACCTGAAAATAAAGCACTGTTTGTTTTATTTGTATATTATGTGTATTTGTAATGTGTATCTTTGTTCTAGATAAAACAATGACAAAGATTTTTATCTTCGCCCACTTTTGTCATGAGTCAACCCGTCTGAGTTCCGTCCTCAGTTTTCCCCTGGTGTTTGTCCGATCTTGAGTCTAATAAATGGGAAAGTGAATTGATGCGGTTTTGTTCTCCTGTCTTTCATTTATATTCAGTCTACAACCACGCACCCGTGACAGAAGATCGGACCGTTACCGAAAATGGAAGTCGTCGCCCGCACCAGCCTGCCGCCGCTGATTCCGAGCCGTCTGTGGCTGGTCCCGGCCCGCTGGACAAAGTTCAGGCCGGTTCGGCTGCCAAGCCCGCCGCCGATCGCGGCGAAGGCCCTAAAGCCATGCGCGGCTCTCCCAAGCCCGCCATTCGCGGGGAAATTTCAGCCGCCGTTCGCGGCTCATCCAAGCCCATCGCCAAAGAGTATGAGAAGCTCTTTGCTTCGTGCCTGCGCCACGAAGGCGCCTCCCTACCTCCGCACTTCCAGAGCGCATCCAAGAGTCCGCGCTTCCAGAGCGCCCCCCAGTGCCTGCGCCACGAAGGCGCCCCCTAGAATCTGCGCTGCCAGAGCGCATCCAAGAATCCACGCTTCCAGAGCGCCCCCCCAGTGCCTGCGCCACGAAGGCGCCTCCCTACCTCCGCGCTTCCAGAGCGCATCCAAGAGTCCGCGTTTCAAGAGCTCCCCCCAGTGCCTGCGCCACAAAGGCGCCTCCCTATCTCCGCGCTTCCAGAGCGCCCCCAAGAGTCTCCGCTGGTTACGTCCAGCCCCGTGCTGCCTGAGAGCCCCCAAGAGTCCGCGCTGCCAGAGCGCCTCCGAGAATTTGCGCTGCTCAAGCGCCCCCTAGAACCTGTCCATCCTGAATGCCCACCTGATTCCTTCCAGAGGCGGAAGGGCCTCAAGTTCACCCTTAAAAAATGTTTTGGGAGGGCTATTCCCTGAGAATCCTGCTCCGTCTTGGGTGCCCAAGCTCCCGGACCCGCCATGGTCGCCCTTGTATCCCCTGTATCCCTGTCCGGCACCGGCACCGGCTTCCAGGGCGCCCACCCCCCCTCCCCAGTGGTATTGTTACGGCGCAGGACGCGCCTTCCGGGAGGGGGAGGTACTGTCACGAGTCAACCCGTCTGAGTTCCGTCCTCAGTTTTCCCCTGGTGTTTGTCCGATCTTGAGTTTAATAAATGGGAAAGTGAGTTGATGCCTTTTCGTTCTCCTGTCTTTCATTTATATTCAGTCTACAACCACGCACCCGTGACAACTTTGGCCTAAATATCCACCATTCATTTTTATATTTTGTTACCTTGAAAGGCTTTGTCTTTATAATAGGGAAATTATTTTGGCTCCACTACTCAAACAAAATAGTCAAACCAACATGACAAAGAATCGGGATAAAATTGTGAAATTGTGATATTTCGAAAAAAAAATCGTGTTATGATATTTTTGCCATATCACCCACCCATCCTTGGAGGATATTGATAAACAATTGGTCAACACTAGATTTTGCCTCATTCAATTTAAGGTTCTAAATAGATTACACTTCTCTAAAAAGAAATTACATAGGATTTTCCCCAATGTCTCTCCTATTTGTGATAAATGCAAATCAGAGGATGCTGATTTAGCTCATAGTTTTATTTTCTGTCAAAAAATACAGGGATTCTGGTGTGAGGTTTTTAAAGTGCTTTCAGATGTTCTTAATGTAAACTTGGCTCTAGATCCTGTGCTCATTATATTAGGACATTCTAATTATACATGTTCATTGAACAGTGCTCAACAGAAATTCCTTACGTATTTTTTGATAGCAGCCAAGAAACTGTTATTACTGTTCTGGAAAAAGGTTAATCCTACCGCTGCCAAACTATGGCTTGAGGAACTGATATCTACTCTGCACTTGGAACAAACCAGATGTCTTTTAAAAAGCAACATTGGACAATTTCACAAGATTTGGGATCCTTTCTTCTGTTACCTCAAGAGCAATTCTATTCCTTAATTCAATGTATTGTAACTTAAATGTTGTTTTGAATGTCACTGTATTGTATATTAACAGGCTGGGGAAGAGGTATTACATTAATATGTGATAATATTTTTTTTATAAAGTTTTAAACATGAACATTTTTCTTACAAAAGCGCATCGATTTGCTTCAGGAGGCCTTTATTAAACCCCAGAGCCATCTGGAGCACTTTTTTTATGATGCATGGATGCAGTTTATTGGACTTCTATTGGACTAATGAATATCACCCATTTACTGCCATTACAAAGCTTGGAAGAGCCAGGACATTTTTTAATATAACTCTGATTGTATTAGTCTGAAAGAATAAAGTCATACACACCTAGGATGACTTGAAGGTGAGTAAATCAGGTGGTGTGGTAATTTTCACTTTTGGGTGAACTATCCCTTTAAAGTTTTAAGTGAATGGAATAGAAATATGCATTATAGGTGGGGTAAGTGATTTCTGGTAGCCAATGTTGATATTTCAAACCACCAAAACAAACACGCCCCTACCCCAAAAGGGTCTCGCCTAGTGATCGACCAATATTGATTTTTTATAACCTATACCAATTATTTGCATATTTGCTTTACAACTATAGGACAGGAAGAACTAAAACTTATCACTGCATCTAAACCAACAACATGTTTATTAGATCCTGTACCCACTAAACTACTGAAAGAGTTGTTACCTGTAGCAGAAGAACCACTTCTCAATATTATTAACTCATCGTTATCTTTAGGTCACGTCCCAAAACCATTCAAGCTGGCGGTTATTAACCTCTTATTAAGAAACCACAACTAGATTCTAGTGAACTGGCAAATTACAGACCCATTTCAAATCTGCCGTTTAGGTCTAAAATTTTAGAAAAAGTTGTGTCTGCTCAATTGTGCTGCTTCTTGCAAAAAAATGATCTCTATGAAGAATTTCAGTCAGGTTTCAGGCCTCACCATAGCACAGAAACTGCACTTGTTAAAATTACAAATGACTTGCTTCTTGCGTCAGACCAAGGCTGCACCTCATTGCTAGTTTCACTTGATCTTAGTGTTGCGTTCGACACTATAGACCATGACATACTCATAGATCGATTACAAAACTATACGGGTATTCAAGGGCAGGCTTTAAGATGGTTTAGATCCTACCTATCCGATCGCTACCACTTAGTTTTTTTAAACGGGGAGTCATCTCAACTATCACCAGTAAAGTATGGAGTACCACAAGGATCTGTCCTAGGTCCTCTGCTATTTTCAATATACATGTTGCCCCTTGGTGATATTATTAGAAAATACGGGATTAGTTATCATTGTTATGCTGATGATACTCAACTATATATCTCAACAAGACCAGATGAAACTTCTGAACCATCTAAGCTAATAGATTGTGTTAAAAACGTAAAAGATTGGATGACCAATAATTTCCTCCTATTAAATTCGGATAAGACCGAGATATTACTTATTGGTCCAAAAAACAGTACTCAGAATCTCTTGGATTACAATTTGCAACTAGACGGATGTACTGTTACATCCTCTAAAGTCAAAAATCTGGGTGTTATATTAGACAGCAACTTGTCCTTTGAAAATCATATTTCCCATGTTACAAAAACAGCATTCTTCCATCTTAGAAACATTGCCAAGCTTCGAAACATGCTACCTGTTTCAGATGCAGAAAAGCTAGTTCATGCATTCATGACCTCTAGACTGGACTATTGTAATGCACTGTTAGGTGGTTGTCCTGCATCTTCAATAAACAAGCTACAGATAGTCCAAAATGCAGCGGCTAGAGTCCTTACCAGGTCAAGAAAATATGATCATATTACCCCAATTTTACAGTCTCTGCACTGGCTACCTATTAAGTTCCGGATCAATTACAAAATATTATTACTTGCCTATAAGGCACTAAATGGTTTATCTCCTGCGTACCTAACTAGTCTTCTACCACGCTACAATCCAACCCGCTCCCTAAGGTTGCAAAATTCTGGACTTTTGGTAGTACCTAGGATAGCAAAGTCCACTAAAGGAGGTAGAGCTTTTTCACATTTGGCACCCAAACTCTGGAATAGCCTTCCTGATAACGTTCGGGGTTCAGACACACTCTCTCTGTTTAAATCTAGATTAAAGACACATCTCTTTAGCCAAGCATTCACATAATGCATCTTATAATCTTGTGCTGCATTTATATCTGATCAAATGTACATTATAATTCTCTAAATTGGGTTGAACAAATCATTTTTGCTTGAATAGAACAGCAGCTACGCTAATTACGTCTCTATCTGTTTCTCTGATTCTGCCACGGGATTAACATCCCGTGGTAACTAGGAATTACTGAAGCGTCAGTCTGGATCCAACCCTTAAAAAGATCCGAGATGACCAAACACCTGAGAAGAGATGATGGCAACACCCCAGAGGACCACGGAGGATGCCAACCCTCAGACAACACATAATTACCAAGTTAAGTCTGTCATAACTTAAATATATTGGGTTTCTTCTGTGTGTAAGTGTATATGTATGTATATATATGTGCATGTGTGTGTATGTGTATGCATATATATAGTAGAAACGTAATTTCCTGTAAAGCTGCTTTGCAACGATTGTATCGTAAAAAGCGCTATACAAATAAACTTGAATTGAATTGAAAAAAACTGCATGTTGTGTTTACTTGTGTTATCTTTGATTAATATTTAAATTTGTTCGATGATCTGAAACAAGTGTGACAAACATGCAAAAAAATAAAAATCAGAAAGGGGGCCAACACTTTTTCACACCACTGTATACAGGTGCTGGTCATATAATTAGAATATCATCAAAAAGTTGATTTATTTCACTAATTCCATTCAAAAAGTGAAACTTGTATATTATATTCATTCATTACACACAGACTGATATATTTCAAATGTTTATTTCTTTTAATTTTGATGATTAGAGCTTACAGCTCATGAAAATCAAAAATCAGTATCTCAAAATATTAGAATATTTACATTTGAGTTTGAATAAATGACCATCCCTACAGTATAAATTCTGGGTATCTCTTGTTCTTTGAAACCACAATAATGGGGAAGAGTGCTGACTTGGCAATGATCCAGAAGACGAATATTGACACCCTCCACAAAGAGGGTAAGTCACAGAAGGTCATTACTGAAAGGAGTGGCTGTTTACAGAGTGCTGTATCAAAGCATATTAAATGCAAAGTTGACTGGAAGGAAGAATTTGGGTAGGAAAAGGTGCACAAGCAACAGGGATGACCGCAAGCTTGAGAATACAGTCAAGCAAAGCCGATTCAAACACTTGGGAGAGCTTCACAAGGAGTGGACTGAAGCTGGAGTCAGTGCATCAAGAGTCACCACACTCAGACGTCTTCAGGAAAAGGGCTACCAAGCCACTTCTGAACCAGAAACAACGTCAGAAGCATCTTACCTGGGCTGTGGAGAAAAAGAACTGAACTGTTGCTCAGTGGTCCAAAGTCCTCTTTTCAGATGAAAGTAAATTTTACATTTCATTTGGAAATCAAGGTCCCAGAGTCTGAAGGAAGAGTGGAGAGGCACAGAATCCATGTTGCTTGAAGTCCAGTGTGAAGTTGCCACAGTCAGTGATGATTTGGCTGCCATGTCATCTGCTGGTGTTGGTCCACTGTGTCTTCTGAAGTCCACAGTCAACGCAGCCATCTACCAGGAAATTTTAGAGCACTTCATGCTTCCTTCTGTTGACAAGCTTTATGGAGATGCTGATTTCATTTTCCAGCAGGACTTGGCACCTGCCCACACTGCCAAAGGTACCAAAAGCTGGTTCAATGACCATAGTGTTACTGTGCTTGATTGGCCAGCAAACTCGCCTGACCTGAACCCCATAGAGAATCTATGGGGTATTGTCAAGAGGAAGATGAGAGACACCAGACCCAACAATGCAGATGAGCTGAAGGCCACTATCAGAGCAACCTGGGCTCTCATAACACCTGAGCAGTGCCACAGACTGATCGACTCCATGCCACGCCGCATTGCTGCAGTAATTCAGGCAAAAGCAGCCCCAACTAAGTATTGAGTGCTGTACATGCTCATACTTTTCATTTTCATACTTTTCAGTTGGCCAAGATTTCTAAAAATCCTTTCTTTCTATTGGTCTTAAGTAATATTCTAATATTTTGAGATACTGATTTTTGACTTTCATGAGCTGTAAGCTCTAATCATCAAAATTAAAAGAAATAAACATTTAAAATATATCAGTCTGTGTGTAATGAATGAATGTAATATACAAGTTTCACTTTTTGAATGGAATTAGTGAACTAAATCAACTTTTTGATGATATTCTAATCATCAAAGGGGGTTACCATATGTGTACGTAGGGGGCCCATGAAAAAAGGTTGGGAACCACTTAATTACAGATGTAACTACATATAGGTATTTTTTAAAAATATAAGTACAACGTAAAAACATGTATGTACACAATAAGTGCATTGTACCAAATTATTAATTTAAATGCAAGTACACAGTAGTTATGGCAACCTAATATAAAGTGGGGCCGAAAATTTTAAAGAATTAATTTGAAGGTACAAAATCAATCACAAAAAAAAAAAAAAACAGAACACTAAAATCAAGCAGCAAAGCATTCAGTTTGGTCATTTATAGATTCATAGTGAAGTGTCATTTAAGCACATAGCAACATCTAGGCTAGTCCACGTTCAGCTAAGTAACACATTCAAAAATCAAATAAAACATTTAACTCATGGGGATGAACACAGAAACTAGCCTCATTATGAAACCTCTTTTTAAATGGATGTCAACTTATCTATAGTCTCTTAAGGCTGAATACACTACACGATTTTTGCCCCGATTTTCCACAGATTTACAGTCTGGAGAAGTTGATGCTAGTTGCCAAAGGTCAGAGCCAGTCTGCAGATTTGAGTCGACAGAATCCATAGAAAATCGATTAACTTAAGTTAAAGTGACAACCATCAGTTAATATTTAAAGTCTGTTTATGAAGTATTTACATAGACTTTCAATGTGGAAGAGCTTAAAGAGAGCATACTGAGCTTAATGGGAGCAGCAACATTTTTTTAATAAATGTAATGTAATATTTATTAAAATGACAGGATTTTGCTAAATAAATAGTCATGTATTAAGTTAATACATATTTGATTATAAACAACTATTATTAACAATATCTATGAAATTATACTTTTTCTTATTGATGTCACACTGAAGCTGTGTGATTTTCATAGTAGTGCACCCTTTAAGCTCACCTTAAAATAAAATGAAATCTTTAAAAATTACAGCACTGTAGAACAACAGACCAGCAATAAACCGTCAATTTATAATATTATGGATGTAAAAGTAAAAGCCAGTAATGCCTGTGAAGTAAAATGTTAGCGTAGCACACAATCTTATACAGCTCGTCAGCTAACTGTGTTCTGTAGCATCTGCGCTATGTTGCTAAAACTATCTTTTGGATCTGATGTAATTATTTCCCACATCCAAGTTTCAAGTTATAATATGCAAAAGTCTGAACATTAATCTCTTAATTTTACAATAAGTAGTGAAACTTACTCAAAATAAAGGTTTAAACATCTAAAAAAAAAAAAAACGCACATTTAAGGGGCTCCTCTTTTGGTGAAAGTTTTCAGACAGCTTTCAAAATAGCCGCCAGACAGTGTGAACACATGGAGACCCATATCTCAGAGTGTAATGATCTGATTGACTTCAAATTATAGGAGGTATATGTAACAAACATGTCAATTGGTTAAGACATCAAGTAGGATAATAAATATTTTTTTCTTTTTATAATCTGATCTCAAAAATGGAAGTGTGCTTAAAGGGATAGTTCACCCAAAAATGAAAATTTCATGTTTATCTGCTTACCCCCAGGGCATCCAAGATGTAGGTGACTTTGTTTCTTCAGTAGAACACAAACGAAGATTTTTAACTCAAACCGTTGCAGTCTGTTAGTCCTATAATGCCAGTCAATGGGCACACAATCTTTGGGAGAAAAGAAAAACATGCACACACAAATCCAAATTAAACCTTGCAGCTCGTGACGATACATTGATGTCCTAAGACACGAAACGATCGGTTTGTGCGAGAAACTGAACAGTATTTATATAATTTTTTACCTCTGATACATGCAATGTCCAACCATCCTGAGCTCATCCACAACATCCGGCATGTGATGCGTCAATGGCTCTGGAACATAGGTATATATATACATAGATATATACATAGATCCTTATGTATCTCGGCCCATAGAAACTGTCGCTAATGAGGAATCTATGTATATATATCTATGTGCCAGAGCAGGTTGACGCATCACGCACCGGATGTTGTGACAGTCGGACATTGAGGTTTATCAGAGGTAAAAAATTATATAAATACTGTTCAGTTTCTTGCACAAACCGATCGTTTCATGTCTTAGGACATCAATGTATCATCACAAGCTGCAAGGTTTAATTTGGATTTGTGTGTGCATGTTTTTTTTTTCTCCCAAAGATTGTGTGCCCATTGACTGGCATTATAGGACTAACAGACTGCAACGGTTTGAGTTAAAAATCTTCGTTTGTGTTCTACTGAAGAAACAAAGTCACCTACATCTTGGATGCCCTGGGGGTAAGCAGATAAACATCAAATTTTCATTTTTGGGTGAACTATCCCTTTAATGGGTACGTGAGCTTAATAGGTACGTTTACCCTAAGTCCATACTTCACTTTGGTTTTTCCTCCTTTCAGTCATCTTAAAAAAAATAAGGTTGAAAATTAACAGTCTTTCAAGTTAAATTTAATCTTCATATTACAATAATAAAAACATTTTATTTATAAAAAGCATCAGTGGCAACATCGATATTAACAATAAGCAAAATAAATGTAGAATGACTAATGTTTTCAAATGGAGAAAATAAATAAAGGACAGGAGTCATAACTTCATTTTAAACAACAGTTTTAGGTTTATAAGATGCTTAATAGGCTAAAGAGTGAAGAATAATTCACTGGATAATGTTAACTTACTGAATAATAGTCTATGGAATATTTAAATATAACAAACAAAACATTGTATTTTATTGCATTTCTCAACTGGTATGTTATATGATAATTATTCATTTGTTTTTGCCATTCTAGATTATGAAATGCCTGCTGACAGTGCGATTTATCTATGCATTTACACAGAACTACACTCAAACTGCAATCGCTCGCGGAGATAGTAAATAATTAATTTCCATAGAGTTAATATAATTTAGGGTGTTTTAGACAAGTGAATCTTGTTAAAAGTTACATGCGGTGGCTGTGCTGGAGAATTTCCTGAGCATCGACCCGCTGAGTGAACAGCAATATGAAAGCGGCTTCACAAGACTAATGATGAGCATATACAACAGAGAGGGAATTAAATTCAGCGCTTTTTATTTCCAACATGCACTCATTCATGGCTACACATTTAATTCATGAAAAGTTACGTCATCGGGACAGACTGACGGATTATTTCACGTGACTCTGTGAGTTCTCTATTTTATAGAGCCAAGTTGCATAAACTGCATATCAGGCATTTATGTAATACATCTAATTTGTGCATTAATGGCTGTTATGTTAAATAAAGTTTACTAACTACAGCAAATCAAGCAGGCTACCTACATGCCGTTGTTGTTGTCTCATCTACCCTCAGACGTGCTGCAATGGCGATCCTGTGCACAATTCTCAAAACACCCACAAGATGGCAGAATTTATCGTTGAATCCGATATTACAAAACCGATATCCGATTACGGTAAAACGCTTAAATATCGGGAAAAATATTGGTAAATCTTTATATCGGTCGCTCTCTAGTCTCGCCCCTATTTTGATAGCTCCACTCCACACACGTACGCAACCCAGGCAACGATTAGTTCTGTGAAACAAAGCAAAACCAATGTTACTCACCTATCGAGAAGAAACAAAGCAACCTCGGCGTCCGATCGCAGGCCTCCCACTCCTTGAGTTCTCTCCAGCGCTGGAAAGCTGATCCGATATTTACACGGGTCCTACTTCTTGCCTTATCGTAACACCGTGTCTACACTGGACGCGATACTATTGAACTCATAATCAGTGATGCTGTCTACACTGGATGAGATACGACAAATCCACGACAGTAAACTGCTGCCGCATTCTATTTATGACGTACTGACACAAAATTCTGGTGTCGACACGGTGTAAGCCTTCTAAGTACATGGCCTTGGTGGGAATATTTACAATTTCATTTTTAAAGTTTATACCCATTGTTAAAATAATGATGAATTATCAATGTATTCCTGAGGTCATACCATTTGACATGTATACCTAAGAATACCTGACCATACAATACAAAAATGTCAAATTATCTCACATTTTAAAGGGGTGGTTGATTGCGATTTCACTTTTTTAATGTTAGTGTGTAATGTTGCTGTTTGAGCATAAACAATATCTGCAAAGCTGCAGCGCTGAAAGTTCAATGCAAATGGAAGTTTAATGCCTACAAAAACAACTGGTAAGGGACTACGAGTTACTTCCCGGGTCCGATACGTCACGGAGCCAGATAAACCCCGCCCCCGGGAACATGTAACGAAGGGGGCGAGGCCTGTGCTGCGTTAGAGAAGAGGAAGAGAAAACTAGGGGTCCACGTAAAATCTATTCATATAGGAATCGCGATTCTGTCTTCTAACGATTCTAATGGATGCACAAGTTTCATAATCAATGTTCTAAAGCAGCGGTTCTTAATACTGTTCTTAATAATTTCTTAATTTCAATTCAATTCATATTGCTTTATTGGCATGGCATACTTAGATGCATATTGCCAAAGCATTGTACATTGCAGAATAAAAACAAAACAAATATACATCCATAAATAAACAAAACAAAATACATCCATATATATTTATATAAACATTAATGGTACTACTAATGCAGATGAGTTCACTCTTTACTTCTTAGTTTATGGCATTCATAAATATGTTGTGCTACCAAAGAGGAAGTAGGTCTTTCACCAAGCAATATTCCTAGTTTGTCATTTTCATGGAGTGACTGGAACTCAGGAATAATCTGCTGTATTTGACTGTACAGTGCGTCTCTTAAGGACGTGTATTTGTCACAGTGGAGGAGGAAGTGTTCCTCCGTCTTAACTGATCCTGATCTACATTCATTACAGATTCGCTCTTCTTTAGGTAACCACGTCTTTTTATGTCGTCCTCTTTCTATGGCCAGCTGGTGGTCACTTAGTCTGTACTTCGTCAGTAAATGTCTGTGAGTTATATTGCTGACTGAGACCAGATAGTCAGCCAGACTGTACTCTCTGTTGAGTTTCAGATAACATTGGAGACGACGTTGGTCTTTGGTTTGTTCTTTCCAATGCTGTATGTATGTCTCCTTCTCTTCATTCATAATTTCTTTGATTCTTCCAGGTTTTACAGGATTGGTGATATTGAGTGCTTTGTTAGTCAGATCTGACAACATCACACAAAGATGACTTTTTTGAGTGCTCATTTTTTGTGTTTTTAGTGCTTTAAAATGAAGAGAATCTTCAGAACTAGAATTTAAGTGGATCCAGAACTTTAAAACTCTTTTTTTAATGATTAGATTTAGGGGGAGACGGCCTAACTCCGCTCTGCAGGCGTTACTAGGTGTGTTTCTGTGCACATGAAGGATGCTTCTGCAGAACTCTACATGCAGAGCTTCTAAAGGGTGTTTGTGCCAATGTGTATGGCTGTAGTTACTCGTTGGGCCCCAGATCTCGCTTCCATACAGGGCAATAGGCAGTATGACACTATCGAAAATCTTTGTCCAGATTCTGATGGGGATGTCTATTTTGAATAATCTTGTTCGTATGGCGTGCAGTGCCATGCGGGCTTTTACAAGTAATGTTTTTATTGCCAAATTGAAATTTCCAGTGGGAGTTAAAACCAGACCAAGATAATTATACTGTAAAGCATGTTGAAGTGTGGTGTTGTTTAAAGTAAATATATGTTTATGTTCTAGATTTCTGTTTTTTTTCTGAAATATCATAATCTTAGTTTTTTGGATGTTGACTTCTAAGTTCCAATCGTGGCAGTATTTAGTTAAAATGTCAAGGTTGTTCTGGAGACCTTCTGGTGCTTTAGATAGAGCAAGTCGTCTGCATATAGTAAATATTTGACTTCTGTGTCGAATAATTGTAGTCCTGGACTGTCTGATTGGTCCAGTAGATCTGCCAATTCATTGATATCTCCTTCTCTCTCTCTCTCTCTCTCTCTTTCTCTCTCTCTCTCTTTCTCTCTCTCTCTCTCTCTCTCATTCAGATCGCCAGATCAGCTCCAACAAACTGTTCCAATTATACACTTATTTTCACATAGCTAGGAGAAGCATTATACATGGACGTGTGTGTGGTTGCCATACTGTATTAAAGCTTTAATCAGAATAAAACCGTATATTAGAAGCTAACAGAAGCAGTAACATTTACAAATAACAGCATATCTAAAAGTATGAGACAACAACAAAAAAACATACCATTAAGAGCCATGCTTGCACAAGTTCTGCGCGATCCTCTTCACTAATATTTTCTGCGTCTCAATCGGCTCAAATTGATAAGCAATATTGACGACTCTATTGTTTACAATACAACTGCAGCACATGCCGCTGAGCTGAGGGGCGGGACGTTCAGACCAAGCGGCAACCTCCCGCTCCCTCTCTTGAAACCAACACGGAAGTGACTACAACTGCAATTCATCGACTGGCCGCTGGAGGCTGGCTCCAAAAGGTTTAGTTCAAGATTCCCCATGTTAAAATGCTCAACTTTACAGCAGAATAAAATATGTTTACAGCCTGGTACAAAAATTGGTTTTGGTCTATATAGCTAATTTTGCCCTTCGTGACAACTGTGAGGGGGTGAATTTTTTTATAACTCATCCGTTTAAATTATATTAAGCCTTAAAATTCTGCATAATTAAGGGCGTGACCACTTGAGTGACAGGTGGACTGCTGCTCTGCTCTAGAGTGTGAAACTCACTAGAGTGTGAAACTTAGAAAAATGGCTTTAAAGATTTTTATTTGTACAGAAAAAATAATTATAGGTAGGACACTGGGAATCTGGCAATTAGATGTTTTAATGAAAATGATCTCAAACTTGATTTTTACCGCTATATTGATATTGTACTCTGCTTTTGCACTGTCTGCAAAAAGTGAGATGTCACACCAAGGCAAAAGGCAGTAACTTCCACATTATAAACAATATTTGGGTGCTGATCACCATTTACAGAATCATTTTAGTAACATCTCTGGATAAAATCTAGTGATCATTGGCTAGGCTATAACATCTAGAAATGTGATTCTTTTTTTTTTTTCTGACCATAACAACCAGAATAATAGTTAAACGTGAGCGGATACCGTTTTGCAACCAATTTATTTGCAATGTTCGCTAACACTTAAAGGATGCAAGACATACTTTGCCGATTGTTTTTACATCAAACGGAATTAAAAAAGCTTACGCCAGCAGGGATAATGTTCTGAATGATTGTGAATTAAACATCTCCGATGGCGTTCATTGCAATGGATTTTGTCGACTTACAAGAAAAGGAAGGAAAAGGATTTAATTGCGAACAGTTATTGATTTTATGTGTGGTACGCAGTCAAGGCATTTTGAGTCCTCACGTACAGAAGTGTGCAGCCCCAAACTGACAGCTGCACCGAGTGAATAATCTGCATTATAAAAAAAACACTTTAAAGATTATTTACGATTAATTATTGTTGCCAAGTTATCGAATCGTTATTGCTTACAGTGCTTTGTTATATGGAACAGTTTGTTAGATCGTGATCTAATTTGTTTGTCTAATGAAGTGCCGACAGATGTATAAAAGTACACAAGTTACACTGTAATTTAAACGTGGCAGACTTTAATGGAAAGTAAAACAAAGGCAGAATACCGTCTAACTCCAGGCTGGCACAGTATTGACGAACGAATGCAAACAAATGCAGAGCAAAAACAAAATCAAAGAGCTGTAACTGATGTTATACTGTGTTCTGCCTTGGTTTCTCCGGGGCTTTTCTCCATGATACTTAAACACATGATAAAGGTCATTAATGTCCCAAAATGATCAATAACTAATTTTCAACCAAAAACGAAGTTATGGTGTTTTGTCTTTGCACGGTAGCACTGCTGTCACTATAGAGGAGCGTGGTTTCAGCTCAGCTTCACCCACGTCCCGCCTTTTTGGCCATTTTCGATTATCTGGGAGTGACGCGCGGTGACGCGTTTCCAAGATGGCGGCGGTCGGCTCCGCCCACTTTAGGCTTCAAAAATGCTCTACAGAAACCTACGAGTGATGTCACGGACACTACGTCCATTTTTTTTTTTTACAGTCTATGGTTCAGACGTACACTCTGCGGTTTAGCGAATCACAACACACTGAGCCAGCTAACCAATCTGAGACCATCGCGTATTTCTGAGGAAGGGGCTTCATAAAAATAGGAAATAATCGAGGCGTTTGTCAGAGAAGGGACAGAGCGGTGTAGATAAAGGTAAATTAGGTGAAAAATTAATGCGTTTTTTTTACAAAACGAAGCATGAACACATGTTATACTGCACCCCATAAACACAATCAAGCCTAGAAAAAAAACAGTCAACCACCCCTTTAAAGAGAGTTACTAACCTTTGCATGCAGCAGTTAGTATCACCAGAGGTCCTTCTCTATGATATAATTTCTTATCACATGATCTTCTTGCAAAATATTAACAAAATGGCTCTTTGAATGGTGGTTACACCACCTTGACACTTCAGGAATTTGACTTGACATGATTCCCCAAATTAATTATAATATTCAGAACAATGGTGCTCCATTTACTTTTATTTACTATATAATTTATTATTAAATAGTAATAATGTAAGATTATGCCAAACTAGCTGATCTGGTGTTTTATTGAGAATTTCACCTTTTTAAAACAAGATCAATTACTTGGTACAAGGTTTTTACGGTTACACCACATTGACATTTTTGCAATCATCCCCCAAATATTCTCTCAAAATGAATTAATTAGAAATTTTAGACTTGGTCCTCAAAAAAGAGAATGTAAGCAAGTAATTTGCACATTTATTTTGAAATTTTAACTCTTTTAGATTTAAACAAAAAAATTGCGTCACGTCATTGACCCGTTTATGTTAATACTTTCCAAGATGGATTTTGACATAATTTTGTGTGTATTTGACCATTTACACGCAATAAGCAGTGAACAATAATTAATTTAGTACTCATGAGCTGTTTGAGAGTTGTTTTGTGTGTGTGTGTGTGTGTGTGTGTGTGTGTGTGTGTGCATAAATGAATGAATGAATGAATAAGTGAATGAATGAACAAATGAATATATGAACGAATGAAGGTATGAATGAATGAATGAATGAATGAATAGTTAAAAAGCAAACTTGAAGTATTGTGTATTCTTTAGGCACAAATTTGACCTCTGGTCAAAATTGATGCTTTTTTGTGTATAATTTTAAAGTCAGAAAATAATTACACATGACACATAAGATTATGGCAGATCAATAACTTTGATCATATGTGAGAATGAACATTGGGGATTGAAGTTTGGAATGCGAGACTTTAAAATGTGAAATAAACTTTTAGATATTGTATGTGTTCAGTGCGGTATTTTAATCCAGTTACAATGTCTCTTTAATCTATATTTAATCTATTCTGTTTTATAATAAAAACTATAAACCTTTTAAAAAGTAACCATTGTAATTCATAATGAAATATTCATAACAATAGAAACTTGTTTCTAACCCTGCAGTTACAACTTATTATCGCTACTATTGTAGGCTACTGTATTGATTTAAAAATTATACAGACTGACGTGTTCTATCAATAGAACAACAAAAGCGAGTTTCACTTGTACGTGTTTTGTTAGGCCGAAACATTTTGTTTCGAGAAGATGATGGGAAAACTTTAATCAGTAATATTAAACTTTAAATCATCCTTTCGGCTATGTTCATGTTTTTCTCTGACATGAACGAGTTTACTTTTTACTTCCTATTACTGTGAGTCTTTATTTTCCTGGCGTTGTTTTCGTCCAGTCAAAAGGCTAGTTTCTTGCGTTCAACCAATTGAAACAGAGGAAAGGCGGGTTTTCGCTTGAGTACTGAAAACGACGGCGGCACAGAGGCCCCAAAAGCGCATTATACGTGACTTACAAATCCTTCAAAATACGCTCTACTAAGCGGCAGGAACATCGTTAACATGCATGTTTCACGCTTCTAAACATCTGATCTGTGTTCAAGTTATCAATAAAAGTTCTATTTGAACGTCATTACCTGAAATGTTGGTCGTATTCTCTCACTTCGCGCGTTCTGCTCTTGGTCACAAACGGCACACCGTAGTGTGCTAGCTGTTACGTCACAAGAGAATCGAGCGCAGCCAGAGATCTTTTATTAAGGGAGGAGATGGGAAACTCAAACTGGTTCATATAGATCACGTGCCCCAATCGCTCTTCCCGAAATGGCTCACTCAATCACTTCTTCACCAATCCCTAGCTTTTATAGTGCATGGCGTTTTACGGTAGTGATGGGAGAAACGAAGCTTTTCGAAACTCTGGATCAGCTGAACTGCGTCCCAAAACGATTTTTCGAGGCGCTTGACACACCACAAGCATGGCGGCATCTGCTGGTCAAAACGTGTAAATGCAAAAACACCTTTAAATTACAATTTAAAATAGTTTCAGTGGGCTAAGTAAAGCGTTTTCAGTACTTTAATGTAATGTACAAATAATTCTGGGGAATCAAAAACTAACGTTCTGAGAACCAAAAATAGCTTCAGGGGCGAACTGGCCATCTGGACGTTCTGGAGAAGTCCAGCACGGTCGGCCTGGCTGGTTCATCATCAAAGAAAAAGTGTCAGATTAAGTGGCGTTGACGGCTGACAAAAGGGGGCGCTAATGCAATCTATTTTTGCTTAACCGAAACTGATGCGAAGTGGGCTCGTGATGGCAAGCAAAAAACGTGAAGATAAAGGCGGTTTGGAGAAGCTAAAAAAAAAAAAAAAACCCGCCCGCCTCTCTCACTGTAGAGCATGTAGCCTATGAGCGCTAGAGTAAAATCATTCCCAGGACACCCCTAATCCGAATGTTTACTGCTATTTATTACTCCGAATTGTCTGACATCAATATTCAATTCAATCATAAAGAGACAGCAGCGATTCTACAACGGGTTACATTTGAGAGATATTGAGTTAGAAAAGAGTAAGTCGCCTTTATAAGGTGATTGATTAACATGAGACACACACAGAGAGACATACTGTATACTCAAATTGAAGAATTCTGTTGTTTCAGGTTTCTAGATTATAGGTTTATGTTTATTATTGTCATAATACATTTTGCGTTCTGCTCTTTTTATGTAGATTTCAAGTATTTTAGTTCATACAATAATATATATATATTATTATATATACAGTATATATAAAATAATGTATCTTTAAATAAACATAAGGAATGCAGGCATTGATGTCAATAATAATTTTTTATTCAGTGGAGGAAACGGCTTCCATACGCCTTTTTTTTTACATTAACACTGCACTGTGCTAACAAACAGGTAAATAAAAAACTTAAATTAAATAAAAACTGCAGTGTACTTAAATGTAAAAAAAAAAAACTAAAAACATCCCACACAGCATGAGTTTTTTTGGGCTACATTAAGGCCCTTAAGGACATGAACATGGCCTTTTTTTAGCCCCCCCAAAAAAAACACGTTGAAAATTGGTCTTTGTTTGGTCTGCCTGATTTGGTCCAAAACTAGCCCAAGATCGGACATCTGTCTCAGACCACGTATGGCCATAAAAAAATAATTGCATAACACTTAAGTTATTTCTCGATGAAAATGTGTATCACGTCTGATTTTAACATATACAGTTCAACAATGTAGCCTACAAATATATTTATATAAATAGCCTAGTCAACATACACTGATGAGCAACTACTTTTCGAGTTTTCTCAACTTATTTTTTAGGAAATTTCTCAACTTTTTGTTATATAAACTTAAAACAAGAAGTTGAGAACTCAAAAATCTGCTGCAGCTGGTTGCCTTAAACTTTTAAGTTGGCTCAACTTTTTTTTTTTTACAGTGTGATTTGTTGTTAAAAGTTGCTAACAAGATTCCTACAAATATTGTAACAAATAATGTAAACTAAAATTCAAAGACTTTTCAACATGTATGTGTATATAACACAATGGCATATAAAGTGAAGCAAATGCAAAGCATGCATTGATGTTGGCAACTTTAAGTGTGGTACCATTTAATACTTAAAACTGTTGTTTTTTTTCTCCATGAATAGATTGACCTGAAGAATGAAAGCAGAATCATGCTTGTAAATTTATAAGCCTGCTGCCATGTGAAATGGCTCTATATCAGGGCTGACGAAAACAAAAAAAAATCACTAATTTCATATATTGTCTTAAAATAATTCAAGCACTGAATTATTTTTAAACACAAGAACCTTTTTAATTAGTATGGCTGTTTTCAAGAGTTTTCCAAGACTTAAATTTCAGTAAGTCAAATTTAAGTGGACTATTTCAAGCATTTTACCTATGAACCCTGTGCCAAATGATGTTGTGATGTCATTATGCGATGTAAAACTGTGATATTGCTCAAATTGACTTTTCATGTTGGCAAAAATGTAATGCAAGTGTTATGTAAAATGTAGAAGTTTAGATTTTATTTTTCTATCAATTTATTTGTAAAAGAAAAACAATATTTGTCTTGCTCCTTGAAACTGTTTTTACTGAAGAAATGTAAATCAAATTATCAAAATAAAAAGAACAGAAAAGGTACAGACTTTGCTTTAAGTGGTTGTTATGTACAAATATGAACTTGGATATTACACAAAACATACTAATTTGTATCAGTACTGGAGAAGGCCTTGCATCATGGTGGTGACAAGCCTTTTACCGTAAAAAGGCCCCCTATGCCATCTCATCAATTTAAAGGATTTCAATATTCAATACAAGTGTTCAATATATGACAGCCTATAAAAATAACAAACCAGTATCATTCATTTATATATTTTTTTGTAAATATTATAAACCATCATGTAATAAACATTTTAATATACATCTCTAGATGTACTACATTAGACATTATAAACATTAAATAATCAATGTTGAATGTCAAAACACACCTAAAAACTACTTTAAAGTAATACAAAAAGTATCCACATTTAATTGTACTTTCACACTTTTAGTGGATGTCTAAATAAAGGTTACGTACACTCTTAAAAATAAAGGTGCTTAAAAGGTTCTTCATAGCGATGCCATAGAAGAACCATTTTTTTTATAATCTGAAGAACCTTCTTTCCCCACAAAGAACCTTTTGTGAAACAGAAAGGTTCTTCAGATGTTAAAGGTTCTTTATGGAACCATTTAGACAACAAAGTTCTTCTATGGCATCGTGAAGCACCTTTATTTTTAAGAGTGTAACTGATGAGCATTAACTTACTTGTTTGCTACTCACATTAGGATGTGGAATTTATTTAAAAAAACATGGTTCCCTCTGTTTCCTCAAATCCTCTGTTCTCATCCAAAAGCAAACGCACAGTATGCTGGGTTCTATGTTGAGATTAAATTACAAAATTAACTGAAGTTTTCCCAAACCTGTATAAATTTCTTTATTCTGCTGAACACAAAGATATTTTCAAGAATGTTTGTAGCAAAGCAGATCTGGGCCACCTATCCTATGGCACATCTACCAGTAGAGGCAAGGAAGTTTGGCAGTTCTGATGCTTGCAGTGCATCTTGTGTAACTTGTAGTTTTGCGTTCTAAACTTGTAATTTTAGTTCATGCTGTCACCATTTGAACTAAATGTGTTACGAATCCTGGGCCTGCCCTTCTGTCCGACTGCCACAAGAGGTCGCCCTGCCATCATATTGACTTTCACACCACACATCACAATGGACTGCATTTCCCATCAGCCATCTCACTAATCACACTCTCACCTGATCACACGCACACAGCTGTATCCAATCAGACACTCTTTATAAGAATTGGACTTTCTCTCCCTCTGAGCCGAGTATTGTATGCATTATCGCTGCCCTACAGAGCCTTGTTAGTTTCCCTAGTCTTGCCTTTTTCGGATTGAGTTTTTCCCTGCCTGGACTCTCGCTTACGTTTTGGATTACCTCTCTTGTCAAGCCCTTTTGATACTGTTCGCCGATCGTTGACCCACGCTTGTCTTTGTTTACTCTTTGTCTCGCCCACGTTATACCTGTTTGCCACTGTTCGACCCTGCCTGTTATGACCACGCCTCTGCTCATTAAAAGCTTGCATATGGATCCGCACGTCTCACGTCTCGTCAGCCCCTTAACAAAATGAAAGTAATGCATAGCGATATGAAAATTTAAGAACGAGAGCTGCGCTATACTGCATCATTACACAAAGTGGAGGACATTTTTTCGTCATTAATATCATTTAGGGCACAGACATCACCAAGAGTGAGCAGACAAGCAAGATCAAGTGAGCAGCTATTTCAGACTGCGTTCTCTTGCACTCTGCCATCTCACGATATTAAAAAATAAATAAATAAAAAACTTTGTGTGCTGTAGTTTACACAGGACTGGCGGGAAATGTGCAATGATACACCTTTATTATGTGTTACGTGGTATAATTTGATAGGATAACTGTTGTGTTCAGAGAAAGCACTGCCGCAGCGCGTTAATTCTTACACCACTATTGGGGTAGGGAGCCCCATCGCAGAATTTTTTTTTTTTTTTTTGTCATTTAGTAGTAGGCTATTACCCAAGTAGGTATCATTATATAAATGTACATTAAATTTGTCAAAAATAAAATATATAAAATTACAAACTTCTGTCACAAATTTGCGTGCTAAGCCCGCGAAACCTGGCAGCGAGCCCATAAGCTGGGGTCTGTGACCATCGCGCGCACAGCCCCGACTCACTTCTGAGTGGACCCCACACTGCGGTTTTTCTGAGGTAACCAGTGGCGGTTCTACATTGAATTACTCCCCGGGCGAGACCCCCTCTGAGCGCCCCCTCTTTATGTTCAACTTTTTGATTATTTCCTTCATTTTTATTAAAAAATAAATGCTTTTCTGATGTGATTTGAAATTTAAAAAGGGAGAAAAAAAGTTTGCCAAAAGGCAGATTCGAACCCCGGTCGATCGTGTCAAAAGAACTGTAACGCAAACTTTACCATCTGCACCACTGAATCTGACAACTAGTAACCGTCTTTTGCATATTTGACTATCCCAATCATACATTTGTGGGTGGAGTTAATGTAAATAGCCTATGCCAGCAACATAACTATTTGCACTTAAATAGACACTCCGATTTTTTTTTTTTTTATATTCCCAACAATTAAACAGTTGCCCACATAAAAAAAACAGGGGGTGCTACAGCACCCTCAGCACTTCCCGCGCCCCTGGGTGTGACTGACTTTAGCCCACTTGTCCCACTAATTTGAGAGAGGTGAACTGTCCCCCGCGGCCGCCAATATTATCAGTCTGCAATACCGGAGGCTGCACTTTCAGGACCGCAGTTGTAGGACCGCACTTCTAGGACCCTAGTTTTTTGTGACAGCGCCACCTACCGAGCCGGAGAACCGCCGTCCCAGGAACGCATTTCCAGGACCCTAGTTTTGGAGGACCGAAAAAAGTGCAACTAATGCCGAGTTCACACTGCACGATTTTCAAACTCGTCCGATCGCTGTTGTTTTCACACTGCGTGACTATCTGGGGTAGCATTCAGTCGCTGCTGTGTTCACATCGCACGATGGATCGACGACAGGGGCTTTCACATTGCACGATTTCACAATAGGAAGAATCGCCTACAACTCTGTCTGATCCGCAAACTACGTTTCACAACAAAACACACACGAGAAGTGATAAGGAAATAACGCGAGAACCTGCGCGTGTCAGCCCGTTGTTCTCGAGGGAGACTGGAAGTATTAAAATAATATAGCCCGCAAATTGTCTGTGCGCTGATTTCCAGCTAAAAAAAAAGAAAAACAGATTATGCAGGAGGGAGATGCAGGGAACATGGATTGTGTTCTGCAAAGAGTGGTAAATAATAATTTTGCAGTAACTGTTATGCTGATATTGCGGCTGGTCAAGCGTTTGTGCTTGTTTCTGTATGATATAATTGTACATATTAAAATACTGATATGGTCTATAACTCACCGAACTTCCCTCTGCCCTGTATCTTTGTCTCTCATTGGCTGAAGGTCATCCTGATGTAGTTTTCAGTCAGAAATCATTGCACACAGCGTGATTGTGAATCGCCAACGGCTCCAGATATTTAGCATGCCAAATATTTCACGGGCGTCGGCGACGTGTCGGCGATTCTCTCAGATCGCGTCTTTGATAATTCACACTGCGCGATTGTCACTCGCGTGAACGAGCTCCGATTTGCCTCCGATGTCGGGCATTTGTCGGCGATTTATCAAAACCTGTCGGCGAGTGAAAAATCGGGCTAAAATCGTGCAGTGTGAACTCGGCATAAGGCAGTATTTCCACCCAGTTTTAACTACATTAGAATTTTAGAGTTTTTTAAAAGTTTTATTACACCCAAATACTACTTTCTTTATTGCAATTAAACCTGGTTCCTAGGAATGTTGAGTAATCATTGGGTCTAAGTAGCATAATATTATAACTCAAATAAAATAAACAAGGAATCATGGTATAGTCAAGGATGACTCTGGGGGTAGATTTAAGATTGTGTATATTTTATAAAATAATATATTACAACAGTTGAACTTGAACACACACAAAAACAAATTTGTTCATGACGTGAACCACATAGAAAGAACTTCATGGACGACGCCTTCACTGACTCCTAAGAGAGAAAGAGAGAAAAGTGAATGAAATGAGGTACATTTAGTTGAACATGTTCTACTCTCTAATTTTAAATTTCATATTTAAAAGATCTTAGTTACCACAGAGCGCACACACATATACGATACAAAAATAATTAATTAATGTTCATAAGTATTACTGCATACTGTTCAAAGATTTGGAAAAAATTATTTTGATGTTGTGGGAACAAAGGTTCTTGAAACATTCATGTCAATAAAGCCCATCTGAACTGAGAAAAAATAATAGAGAGAGATGCAAGAAATCTGAATAGAAATAACATATTATTGACATGACTTTAAATATTTAAAGCACACGTTGTGATGTATGCAGCAGCACTACCTACCACCTGGATGCTCTCACCTCTTTTCTCAGTTGTTTCTCTAGCACCCTATTCAATTCTTCCACTTCACTGAAACAGTAAATGGAGAACATAATCAGAAATACTGTTAACGCTTAAAAAGGGTTTACACATTGTGTAAAAACAATTCCAATACTTGACCAATTTTGTAGTGTATTGTGTTGAATACACCCAGACTAAACTCAGGAATAAGCACTGTTGGCCATTCTGGGTCTGTTGGCCATTCTGGGTTTGTTGGCCACTCTGGGTTAGATTTTGGTTGTCCAGTTAATTATCAAAGAAAGAAAGAGAGACACCTGTGTTAATGGAGTTCGTGATTCAGTTATTGCACAGTATAGAATTAAAGAAAGAAGAACTGCCCACCATTGTCCCGACTTTTATTTGTGTTCTTGAACAAACAACAAATTTATTTATTAATCTTTTGTCATACTATTGCCTGCCCTGATCTGTGTCCTTGAAAGCACTTCATATAGAGTACAGTACACAGTAAATGACAATCTAACACGTGGTATTTTAACAGTCAATTATTATGATGGCCTCTCTGTTATGTCTGACTATTAAAATGTCATATGTCTCAAACAACATTATAAAACCATGTCAAAATGAAGAGACGTACTCATAACATGTATTGTGGGGTAACGTTAAACAGGCTGACTGTGAGCATGTGACAGTTAAAACATTAAGATTATTTTAACTTAATTAAAATGGAAAACAATGAGTAATTAACAAGCTTTCACAACGAACGTGCTACAGTTTATTGTGCTGTCAATAAGTCAACACAGGCTTATCATGCAACAGTTTCGTTAAATTAATGTGCTAACAATTCATTTTACAGCATTAGAGGCTAATATATGACGGCTATGAATTCAAGACTATTTAGCAAATCACGATATCTTCGGCTATGTTAACTTTCCAATGAAATGCATCACAATTGTTTTTAATGTTAAACAAATAAAAATGTATTCACATTTGATACTCACACTCTGACTGTCATCCATCTTCGCCGCTGGTCCTCTAATTCGGTAGGTGGCGCCTCACTAAAACCTAGGGTCCTAGAAATGCGGTCCTAGAAATGCGGTCCTGAAAATGCAGCCTCCGGTTTTGCAGGCAGATGCTACTCGCGGCCGCACCCCCCTCCCCATTCCACTTCTCACACAGCTTCTGTGCTCGGTACCTTCTCAACAAGCAGGGGCGCCAATTTGCCAATTCCCCGCACAGTTATATGATAGATAATATGATAGATAATAGAAAACCGCTTAGCGGCGCAGATGATTTTTTTTTTTTTTCAAGTGCTTGTGCCGCCCCCCACGTGTCATGAAAAAATGCCGCCCCGGGCGGCTGCCCCGTTCGCCCATGCCTAAAACCGCCACTGGAGGTAACGGTCTTAACAGTTTTATTTAAATTAATTTTAAAACATCAGCCACAGAACAAAACGAAATGGCATATTATGAAGAAAGTAATGATAACGATAATAATCGAATAAGAACAGTTTGAGAGGACAGTTCGTTTTTCTCATGGTATAATTCACACATGATAAATAGTCCTAAATTGACGGACTGTCTTTTCCGGTAAATTTACCACATTTACTGCTCACACAAACTGGGTTTCCATCATTTTTTGTGCTACCTACCACTTATCTGCACCGTACCGTTGTCGTTAAATGCTGTTATGTCTGTGTGACGTCATTCGCTCTTAAAGGGGGGGTACAATGCTGTTTCATGCATTCAGAGTTGTTTACACTGTTAAAGAGTTGGATTCTCATGCTAAGCATAGACAAAGTTTCAAAAAACAATTTGGACATATAACAAGAGTATTTCTGTGCCAAAAATCTCACTTCCGGATTCGTACAAGTCTCAGGTGCTGGATGGTCTACTACCCAGCTAACATAAGACCAACGGGCCACTAGTGGCAGAGTTGGCGGCCCACCGGCGGACGCCACCCACGGTTCACCGGCGTTTTGCTCATCGTTATTCAAGCGGACCACCAGCGGCAGCCACCGCTTTTCTGACAGCGGTCCGCTGACGAGCCGCTGGTTTATAATTACTGTTTGCTGGCGGTCCACGGTCGGTCCGTGGTTCATAATCAGTTCGATTAAGCTAACCAAAATGTCCTTGCACACAATAATGGATCAAAAACAATGTACTATAGCAATTGCTAATTTATTTTCAGTGAACAGATTAAACATACAAATGCATACAGTATATTTATCAGATGGTTTTATCCAATGTGACTTTCAAATAGAAGCATTCAATTCACATATTTGTACCCGTACAAAACTCAACCATAAAATTAACCATGGTTTAACTATGATTGTTGTAGTAAATTCACAGTAACTACCATAACCATGGTCTTACTACAGCATAGTAGTAAACCTATAGTAACTACAAACTTCACCATGATTTCAAAAACTATGGTTACCACCAGGGCTGGACTGGGACAAAAAATCGGCCCTGGCATTTTTTGGTCCTGGTGGCCCACCACTATATATATATATATATATATATATATATATATATATATATATATAATGTGATATACACTACCATTCAAAAGTTTTTGAACAGTAAGATTTTTCATTATTTTTTTTGAAAGAAGTCTCTTCTGCTAACCAAGTCTGAATACAGTAATATTGTGAAATATTTTTACTATTTAAAATACCTGTTTTCTATTTTAATATATTTTAAAATGTAATTTATTCCTGTGATCAAAGCGGTATTTTCAGCATCATTACTACAGTCTTCAGTGTCACATGATTCTTCAGAAATCATTCTAATATTCTGATTTGCTGCTCAAAATACATTTATTATTATGTTGAAAACAGCTGAGTATAATGTTTTTTCAGGTTTCTTTGATGAATAGAAAGTTCAGAAGAACAGCATTGATCTGAAATATAAATATTTTGTCTTTATCCTCATTTTTGATCAATTTAAAGCATCCTTGCTAAATAAAAGTATTAATTTCCATAATTTCTTTCCCAAAAAACAAAACATAAATTATACTGACTCCAATCTTTTGAATGGTGTATTAATGCTACTAAAGCTTTTTTATTTCAGATAAATGCTGATCTTTGGATCTTTCTATTCATCAAAGAATCCATTAATAATAATAAATATTTCTTGAGCAGCAATTCAGCATATTAGAATGATTTCTGAAGGATCATGTGACACTGAAGACTGGAGTAATGATGCTGAAAATTCATCTTTGATCACAGCAATAAATTACGTTCTAAAATATATTCAAATAGAAAGCAGTTATTTTAAATAGTAAAAATATTTCACAATATTACTGCTTTTGCTGTATTTTGGATAAAATAAATGCAGGCTTGGTGAGCAGAAGAGAATTCTTAAAAAAAAAAACATTCAAAATCTTACTGTTCAATAACTTTTGACTGGTAGTGTAGATATGTATCATTGCATCGAGTTGTTTTGGATAATAAAAAAACGTCAGGTCTGACAATATTGTGTCTTTTCGAATTTAAATCTAGATTTATTCGCATTGGCCCATGGAAACCTCTATGAACACACTTGAGCCAAAAAAATTGCGGTGGACGAATTTACGTTTAATTAAGAAGTGTTTGCGTATTCTGCACTAATGGCGCGCGCACACAGGATATAGATGCCTGCCTCCGTTGCGAGTCTCTATCAAGCACTTTACCGATTCAACTGCTCTCCTCCTCCTGCCTGGCTCTTTACGCCGCATCACTCACCGCAGAGCAAGCCTGTTCTTGATAAAGCTGCTGTGAAAACGTGGGAAAAGCCAACGACGAAGAAGTTGGGGTGAAGCGTTCTTTATATAGGCGGAGCAAAACACTTCATAGCTCCGTCTAGCGCATTGTGATTGGGTGGTTTACGCTGTCAATACAGGAGACAAACCAATGGGCCACTGGCTGCTCGTGATGGTCCTTGGCAAAAAAAAAAAAATTCTGTCGGCCCCTTCAGTGCGTCGGCCCACCGGGAAAATGCCCGGTATGCCAGATTACCAGTCTAGGCCTGGTCATAGGTCATTACTTAATGGTTACTTAAAAGAGGAATCAAATGAGTGTGTGTGAGTTACAGAGAGCGAGAGAGAGAGAGAGAGAGAAGGGGTTCCTAAGGGCCTGTGCGTGTGTGTGTGTGTGTGTGTGTGTGTGTGTGAGAAAGTGACAGTTGAGATTCAAATTCACGAACATTCCGCCAATGTAAGTCAATGGGACTTTTCTGCCCGCTTTTTTGTCCGCTGTGTGAACATCGTAGGTCCGATCGCTTAGAAAAGATATAGCCCACATCTCCTCAACGAGCTGGTCGATTTGACACCTCTTTCATGGGTCTGTGACAAACGGTGCAGGAGGAGTAGCGAACCGAAGTTTTGTCCAGAAGAAGAATAAGAAGAAGCAGAATAATAACTAGAATGTACATTTCCTGAAGAAAATGTGAGTGGTGCTTGCCGTGGCAAAACTCGGCACTAGGCTGTCAATATAGCCTTCAGCATGATTGTAGAGAGCCAACTCCATGTCTGTATGATGTTGTGGAGCTGAGATATGGCTTCTTTATGTTGCTATACGGTTGCTAGGGTTCTCTATATGGTTGCCATGGTGTGGCTATACAGTTTATGGGATGGTATTTAAAGACTATTTGACAGTTTGAATCAACAGAGCCCAACGCCATGTTTCTACAATGTTTTGGTGCTGAAAAATTGTTTGTCAATGTCCTTTTACGGTTGCTAGGGTGCGGTAAGTGGTTGCTAGAGCATAGCTATGAAGTTGTCATGTCAGTACTTATGGGCTGCTTGATAGGCCGATTCAAATGAGCCCTCCCCCAAGTCTCTGTGACCTCCTGATCCAAAGATATGATCTCACTAATTTTATGCCATCGTTAAGTCTATGGAACATTTTCGCCCAAATTTTTTCGTCCACCAGACGAACATCGTACACTCAATTACTTATAAAAGATATAGCACACCTCTCCTCAATACGTCGCATGATTTGACATTTCATTCACGGTTCTACGACAAAAGGTGCAGGAGGAGTAGCGCCAAGTTTTGTCTGGGTGAATAGTAATAACAATACTGTTTGCGATCACGAGTCAAAAGAGCCAAACCTGCATGTTTATATGATACTTTTCTCCAAAGATATCCCTTTTGATCTGTTTAAATGGAGGTCTATGGGGTGGTTGCTAGGATGCTGTAAGTGGTTGCTAGGGTGTGGCTATGAAGATCATAGCTCATTACTTATTGGTTACTTAAAAGATGAGTCAAATGAGTGTGTGTGAGTTACAGAGAGAGAGAGAGAGAGAGAGAAGGGGTTCCTAAGGGCCTGTGCGTGTGTGTGTGTGTGTGTGTGTGTGTGTGTGTGTGAGAAAGTGACAGTTGAGATTCAAATTCACGAACATTCCGCCAATGTAAGTCAATGGGACTTTTCTGCCCGCTTTTTTGTCCGCTGTGTGAACATCGTAGGTCCGATCGCTTAGAAAAGATATAGCCCACATCTCCTCAACGAGCTGGTCGATTTGACACCTCTTTCATGGGTCTGTGACAAACGGTGCAGGAGGAGTAGCGAACCGAAGTTTTGTCCAGAAGAAGAATAAGAAGAAGCAGAATAATAACTAGAATGTACATTTCCTGAAGAAAATGTGAGTGGTGCTTGCCGTGGCAAAACTCGGCACTAGGCTGTCAATATAGCCTTCAGCATGATTGTAGAGAGCCAACTCCCATGTCTGTATGATGTTGTGGAGCTGAGATATGGCTTCTTTATGTTGCTATACGGTTGCTAGGGTTCTCTATATGGTTGCCATGGTGTGGCTATACAGTTTATGGGATGGTATTTAAAGACTATTTGACAGTTTGAATCAACAGAGCCCAACGCAATGTTTCTACAATGTTTTGGTGCTGAAAAATTGTTTGTCAATGTCCTTTTACGGTTGCTAGGGTGCGGTAAGTGGTTGCTAGAGCATAGCTATGAAGTTGTCATGTCAGTACTTATGGGCTGCTTGATAGGCCGATTCAAATGAGCCCTCCCCCAAGTCTCTGTGACCTCCTGATCCAAAGATATGATCTCACTAATTTTATGCCATCGTTAAGTCTATGGAACATTTTCGCCCAAATTTTTTCGTCCACCAGACGAACATCGTACACTCAATTACTTATAAAAGATATAGCACACCTCTCCTCAATACGTCGCATGATTTGACATTTCATTCACGGTTCTACGACAAAAGGTGCAGGAGGAGTAGCGCGCCGAAGTTTTGTCTGGGTGAATAGTAATAACAATACTGTTTGCGATCACGAGTCAAAAGAGCCAAACCTGCATGTTTATATGATACTTTTCTCCAAAGATATCCCTTTTGATCTGTTTAAATGGAGGTCTATGGGGTGGTTGCTAGGATGCTGTAAGTGGTTGCTAGGGTGTGGCTATGAAGATCATAGCTCATTACTTATTGGTTACTTAAAAGATGAGTCAAATGAGTGTGTGTGAGTTACAGAGAGAGAGAGAGAGAGAGAGAGAAGGGGTTCTAAGGGCCTGCGTGTGTGTGTGTGTGAGAAAGTGACAGTTGAGATTAGGGTGACCACCTGCTAATAAGCCCAAGGGGGGACAAGGGGTATGTTTCTGAGGGACAATGTGGGACACTGCCTGGCGCGGCGGTGCCCCCACCCCACGGGCAGACTCACTGATAGTGGTTTACCCATTTCTAGCACATACCACCTTACATGGTATATTAATAATGCCCTATTCCCCTAAACATGTGTAATTGCTGATGTATGCTCATGAATAGGCCAACCAATGTGTATTTTTTTCTAAATAAAGATTCATAATATTTTGAACATTCAATGAATTGACAGATGCACTTCCACTTACGATTTACTTTAGCTATTTAATTTTATTTATTTTTCATTACAATTTATTCACTTTAAATAAATTATAATATAAAATTATAGGATTAACAGGAATTGTAGTTGCTCAACACCACAGGAACAGTAAAAAAAAAAAAAAAAAGTCTTAACTCACAACTCCAGAGGATGTCTCTTTCTGTTGGACACGTTTCTTGTGAGTCTCCATGAGTCTGTGTCGTTTGACATCATATTCCCCTCCATGTCCGATTGAGAAGGACGTTTTGCAAAGGTCACAAAAAGCCCTCTCGGTATCCCCCTCAACACCTTTCAGCCACAAATATTCATTTTCCCAGTCTTTCTTGTACCCACACCTTCTCTTTTTAATTGATGGCGGTCTCTTTCTCCATTTTTCGAATTGGAAAGCGCGCATCTAAAAGTTCCTTCCCAGTGTGTCTGGTATGCACGTGCGTGCGCTGTCGTGACAACAACGAAAAAGTTGAAAACGACCTAGTCAGCAGTTCAACTGAGGGGTGGTGGGTGTGGCAACAGTAGCGTGCTGAACTGTCAAGTAATGTTCGTTTGGCGGGACGGGTGGTCACCCTAGTTGAGATTCAAATTCACAAACATTCTGCCACTGTAAGTCAATGGGACTTTTTTTGCCCGCTTTTTCGTCCGTTGTGCGAACATCGTAGGTCCGATCACTTAGAAAAGATATAGCACACCTCTCCTCAATGAGCCGGTCGAATTGACACCTCTTTCATGGGTCTGTGACAAACGGTGCAGGAGGAGTAGCGAACCAAAGTTTTGTCCAGAGGAAGAAGAATAAGCAGAAGAATAATAAGTATGCAAGATAACAATAGTGATGCCTTGCCTTTGGCAAGCACCACTAATAATAATAAGAAGAAGAAGTTTAAATAGGATTTCAGTAAGTTGGCTTTCTCAAGCCAACTTAATAAGTATGCAAGATAACAATAGTGATGCCTTGCCTTTGGCAAGCACCACTAATAATAATAATAAGAAGAAGATGTTTAAATAGCATTTCAGTAAGTTGGCTTTCTCAAACCAATTTAATAACTAGATAAAAAAGTTTGTGAACAAACTTTGAAGTTGGCTTAAGAAAGTCTGACCTATTAGAAGTAGTTTTAAAAGCTTACAGATTGAAGGTATTCAGTTAAAGAAGTCTGAAGTTAGAATAAACAGTAGTTTGTACAGCTTGAAGCTGAATAATTTAAGGTCATGCAGTCTATCACATAGATAGCTACAGGTTGGATAGAAGTTTGAAGGCTTTCAGTTTGAAATTATTGCAGCCTTTGTGATCATAAGAGTCTTAAAAAGCAGTACAAATTAAGGTTTGTGTTTTTGTTCAGAAAAGTTGTGAGAGGAGCAGTTAACCACTTCCAGAAAAATGAAAAGCTCTCTATGGGCCTCTGCTGGATATATATATGGTCATTACACTATTCTTTCAAAAACTATGATTTCTACAAGTTTTTCTCTAACCACCAGATGGCAGAATTGTACACCTAACACCTAGATCAATATCAAGAAACAATTTAAATTAAATTTAGATCATCATTTATGAGATTTATTCATAAAAATTTAATATTTCACATGCAAGCTAATGGTGTAATTGAGGATTTTTGTGGTAAGCAGGTACAAAAGTACTTCATATCTCCCAAAACACAGCATTAATGTATAGATGAGAAGTAAACAAAAAAAAAAGATATATTATTTGTATGATTAAAAATTTATAATTTTTTTACAATTACTCTTTCAATTATACACTTGATTCTGTCTTTCTTGATCATTTTATAACAAATATTATGTAGATAGACAGATAGATAGATAGATAGATAAGAAACATTAGATGAGTTTGAATGGGTTATATAGTACATAGAAGGGAAGTCTGATAGAGTCTAATGGGCTTCAGTGTGTTTAGATCTGCATTTTGACAGTTGGAGCTGGCAAGGTCTGGGCTCATCTGAACATTCCGTCACTGTAAGTCTATGGGATTTTTATGATTTTTAATCTTCAATTTTATGAAAACCATAAGTCGGATCAGTTAGAAAAGATATAGCACACCCGGCGAGATCAGTCTGTAGATCTGGTGCGAGTTTGGAGTCTGTAGAGTTAAAGCTCTAGGAGGAGTTAGAGTTGATCATTTAGTCTCAGAAGAATAATAATAACTAGATTGTAAAGTTTGGATACAAACTTTAAGTTGGCATGAAAAAGCCTAGCCAGAAAGTTTATAAAAGTTTTAAAAGCTTGAAGTTTGAAGGTTTTCAGTTTGAAGTAGTTTGAAATACGTAAAATAGTTTTAAAGATTAATGTTTGAATGTTTTATAGGCAATACAGTCTATCAGAAGAACAGACAGAAAAACAGATCACTGGGGTACCTGGGGTGGCTTCTAGGGTGGTTGCTAGGGTTTTTCTAGGTTACCTGGGGTAGTTGCTAGGGTGTTGCTAAGTGGTTGCTAAGGTATCCAGGTCGGTTGCTAGGGTGTTGCTATGTGGTTGCTATGGCGCTCAGGGTGGTTGCTAGGGTGTTGCTAGGCGGTTGCTAGGGCACTCTGGGTGGTTGCTAAGGTGTTGCTAGGTGGTTGCTAAGGTATCCGGGGTGGATGCTAGGGTGTTGCTAGGCGGTTGCTAGGGTAACCAGGGTGGTTGCTAGGGTGTTGCTAGGCGGTTGCTAGGGTAACCTGGGTGGTTGCTAAGGTGTTGCTAGGTTGTTGCTATGGTACCTGGGGTGGTTGCTAAGGTGTTGCTAGGTTGTTGCTATGGTACCCGGGGTGGTTGCTAAGGTGTTGCTAGGCGGTTGCTAGGGTATCCGGGGTGGTTGCTAGGGTGTTGCTTTGCGGTTGCTAGGGTACTCGGGGTGGTTGCTAAGGTGTTGCTAGGCGGTTGCTAAGGTATCCGGGGTGGTTGCTAAGGTGTTGCTATGCGGTTGCTAGGGTACTCGGGATGGTTGCTATGCAGTTGCTAAGGTAATATTAGTGTGTTGCTAGGTGGTTGCTATGGTACCCGGGTAGGTTGCTAAGGTGTTACTAGCATGTTTGAGCATGATTAGCAAAGTTACCATCATGTCTTTAGCATTATTAGCAAGTAACTAGCATGTTGCTAGCATGATTCTAACATGATCAGCATGTTACTAGCATATTCTTAGCATGATTAGCAAGTTACCAGCAGGTCTCTAGCATGATTAGCATGTTACTAGAATGTTGCTAGCACGATTAGCATGTTACTAGCCTGTTTCTAGCCTGATTAGCATGTTGCTAGCATGATTCTAGCATGATCAGCATGTTACTAGCATGTTGCTTACATGATTAGCAAGTTACTAGCATGTTGTTAACATGATTAGAAAAGTTACTAGCATGTTGCTAGCCTGTTTCTAGCATGATTAGCATGTTGCTAGCATGATTCTAGCATGATCAGCATGTTACTAGCATATTCTTAGCATGATTAGCATGTTACTAGAATGTTGCTAGCACGATTAGCATGTTACTAGCCTGTTTCTAGCACAATTAGCATGTTGCTAGCATGATTCTAGCATGATTAGCATGTTACTAGCATGTTGCTAGCGTGATTAGCAAGTTACTAGCATGATGTCAGCATGTTTCAAGCATGATCAGCATGTTACTAGCATGTTGCTAGCATGATTTAGATAGATTAGAAATAGTATTAGATAGAGTGGAAGCTTATATGAGTTTGAATTGGTTAGAAATAGTACATAGAAGGGAAGCTTGATTGAGTCTAATAGGCTTCAGTGTGTTTACATTTGAATGTTTGTCAGTTGGAGCTTGCAAGGTCTTGGCTCATTTGAACATGTTGTTAGCATGATTAGCAATTACTAGAATGTTGCTAGCATTATTCTAGCTTGATTAACATGTTACTAGCATGTTGCTAGCATAATTAGCACGTTACTAGCATGATGTTAGCATGTTTCAAGCATGATCAGCATGTTACTAGCATGATTTAGATAGATTAGAAATAGTATTAGATAGAGTGGTAGCTTATATGAGTTTGAATGGGTTAGAAATAGTACATAGAAGGGAAGCTTGATTGAGTCTAATAGGCTTCAGTGTGTTTACATTTGAATGTTTGTCAGTTGGAGCTGGCAAGGTCTTGGCTCATTTGAACATTCCGTCAATGTAAATCTATGGGATTTTTTTGATTTTTAATCTTGTTTTAAATTTTATTTCACAAATCTCAGTAATAGAGTTATAATTAATCCTGTCCAGAATTTCTTGGGGGATTGTGTGTAGTATCACATAGTTTTACTCAGCCCCGCAGCTTTCAAATTTATAATGTCGGTACTGGACTAACTCCTAACTCCCCCCCCCTTACGGCGCCCCTGGTATAGGCTAATGGATCCGCATGTCGTGTGAGAGCAGAGAAGTTCACATGTCGCATCTTATGCGCGCTCAGGTTTTTTATTTCAAATGTAGATGTGCCGCAAGCATGGTCATTATAGAGGATTTTTCATATATGCACACTATAGGTCAGCACATACGTCTTTCATATTGGTGCGTGAGGAGGGAGATCCAACAAAATGAGGTGCCGGTTCGGATTTCGGAGGCTTGTTCCGGCACAAATTAAGCCCTGAGCAGATCAGTAGGTTGGCTCTCTCAAGCCAACCTAATAAGTATGCAAGATAACAATAGTGTATATTAGCACCGCTAATAATAAGTTTAAATAGCATTTCAGTAAGTTGGCTTTCTCAAGCCAACTTAATAAGCACGGCAAATAGTAATAGTGATGCCTTGCCTTTGGCAAGCACCACTAATAAGTATGTGAGATAATAATAGTGATGCCTTGCCTTTGGCAAGCACCTCTAATAATAATTTTAAAACGGATTTCAGTAAGTTGGCTTTCTCAAGCCAACTCTTCAAAGTTGGTCGCAATGTTAAGTCAACTTTCTCAAGCCAACTTAATAAGTTTAAGTCAGATTTCAGTAAGTTGGCTTTCTCAAGCAAACTTAATGAGCCGAAAAGAATGCATGTCACACCACGCATAAAATTCAAGGAATTAATGTTTGCCTACAAAACCACCACTGGCTCTGCACCCCTTTACCTAAAATCATTACTTCAGACTTATATGCCCTCTAGAAGCTTGCGTTCTGCAAGTCAACGGCGCATTATTGTGCTATCACAAAGAGGCACAAAATCACTTTCACAGACTTTTACATTAAATGTTCCCTCCTGGTGGAATGACTTGCCCAACTCAATCCATCTTCAAGAATAGGCTAAAAACACATCTCTTTCATCTTTATTTGACCCTCTAACTCTAGCACTCTCTATTCTAATTCTTCTCTATTTTTTCTTAAAAAAAAAAAAAACTTTTAGACTTAAAAAAGCACTATTAATTTACTAACTGCTTGTTTTCTTTAAATAAATAAAAACTAACACTAGCTTCTCTATTGTTTTTGTATTCTATCTATTTGTTTTATTTATTATACAATTAACAAAAATCAAAAAAGCCCTCTAACACTAGCTTGCTCTATTATTTTTCTATTCTATCTGTTTTTATTATTATTTATTATATAAGTAAAATAAATAAATAAATAAACTTTGCTATGTATACTGCATTAGGCTAACTGAGACTTATCATAGTACTTGCATATCATTGCTCTTTTGTTGATTTTGATTGCTTCTATTGTTCTCATAAGTAACTTTGGATAAAAGCATCTGCTAAAATGATTAAATGTAAATGTAAATCCCACACCTCATAAAGTGGTTGCTTTCACCACACATTGCAATCACTTCAATAAACCAAGATTTTCCTAACCCGTATTAATTATTAGAATTTATTTTTCTTTTTTATTGTTACATAAGGTGAGCATATAGTCATAGATCAAGTGGTATCTACTGCTAAAGAGCAAATTTGTCAGAATAGCTGATAGTACCTCAAACATTTGAGGTCTCTCACACTTAAAATTACTAAGCTTGTTCGAGATGTACTACACTAGCATGCCACCGGCTGGCGAGAGTAGCCACTTGCAGTCGGGGCGGAATTAAAAGCGGAGATGTCAAGCCGTACACTTTCTGCTCCCGGTAGGGTTTGCATACTCTATCACAGAGGAAGTAAAATAAATGCAATATTTGTCAAATACACAGACGTTTCAGAAACATTTTCATGAGCAACAGAAACACTTTTTATATACTGCTTAATACAGTGCCATCTGTTCATGAATAAAGTTTGACATAAACATATACTATTATAATACCAATAAAGTGGGGGTATATATGCTTTTATCAGTGTTTTTTTGATAAACGTGACTCAATATAACAGTGCGACTACACTAAAAAAGCTTTACTGTTATAAAAATACAGATTTTTGAGCATTGTGAGCTGAGGAGAGACCTCCCATATGATTGTGAAGCGCTTTGGGTGTACAGCAATACACAATAGAGTTCTATATAAATACATCATTCATTCATTACTGGAATTGAATTGTTAGGATAAACACGCAACACACTTTGTGCATGTCATGACAGAATCTGACCAATGAGAATAAAGAGTGTCGTCATCAAAGCTTTCGCAGCCGATTTTGAGCAACTGCAGCACCTGATCTAGGTGGCTGGTCTCGTTTTGCTCTCGCGATACTTTGATGGCACATGTGATCAAAAGGTGGCTGCAGCGCCAATGCATTGCGTTTGTCAGGCGGCAGCCGATCTTTGCGATATCTTTAATATTTCTTGAGTTATAGGCACGTAAACTTTGGAAAAATAATATTTATGGCACTCAGACAGGTATGTTCAATGTAGTTGTTTATACGAGATGCATCTCTTGTTTCAACATTATTTGTTCTTCAGACATTCCTTTTTAAAAGAAAAGAAGTATCATTTTTTTGCAAATTGACACTATGATGCTGCCATCTTTCTGAAGTAATTTTTACCCCCTTGTAATTTGGCTCTGAATCTCAGATGAGAATTGTACGGTGGCCGAGAGAGCTCAATGCGCTGCAACTTCAGAAAACACAGGCAAATAGAAAAAGTACCAGCAAATCAAGAAAATATCTTCATCAATTTGACAGCAGGTGTTTGCAAATGCTCACAACACAAACAAATCAAGAAACACACTGCAAATACTCACAACACAACCAAATAAAGAATAATATTTGCAGCGCATTTCTTTGTTTGGTTGTGTTGTGAGTATTTGCAGTGTGTTTCTTTATTTGTTTGTTTTGTGAGCATTTGCAGCAGCAGTGTTGTCAAATTGATGAAGTTTTTTTCTATTTGCAGCGTGTTGAGCTCTCTTGGCCACCGTAGAATTGCCATTTTGTCCCCCCTCTACAAAATAGTAGATTACTCAGTAAATATTCACCCACATTTAATATTTGGCTTTCATCACTATATATGGCTGTCTTTCTTAAGAAAAAAATATTAGCAAAATCAAAAATTTGAGCCGGGGACCTCTGGTTGACCATTATTGTGGTTTCAAAGAACAAGAGATACCCAGAATTTATACTGTAGGGATGGCCATTTATTCAAACTCAAATGTAAATATTCTAATATTTTGAGATACTGATTTTTGACTTTCATGAGCTGTAAGCTCTAATCATCAAAATTAAAAGAAATAAACATTTGAAATATATCAGTCTGTGTGTAATGAATGAATATAATATACAAGTTTCACTTTTTGAATGGAATTAGTGAAATAAATCAACTTTTTGATGATATTCTAATTATATGACCAGCACCTGTATTGCTTCTGTAAAATGTAGGGCTGTCACGATATTAGATTTTTCATATCACGGTTGTTGTGGCCATAAGAATTTACAATATCGATATATTGCGATATCTATAGAAACCTTGGGGGGGATATCAGTCAAATTATTTTTTACTTTGTTTATTGAGTTTTTCTTTTTCACCCAACGAACATAAGGATACTGATAAACGCAGGGCACAAGACTCTATCTTTCTTAGTCTTCTTTGGAGCACCTTTGAAATAACAAGAGAAAAAATACTGTCAATTTCAACAGTATGATGAATAAATATTCATGGTAACACGTTACAATAAGATGTCATTTGATAACATTAATGTATTAACTAACAATATATTTATTACACAATTTAAAATAAGACGAGTAAAGAAAACACCGTACTTATTAAAATAATCACCCTTTACTTAAGTATATAAACATAGAAAACCTCTGTTAACAGGTTAATGTAACATTTCCCATTCTAATGACTAGTAAAATAATGGCAACTTACTCTGATGAACATGGCTCTTCTCGGATAGCTACGCAATACTGCCACCTGGAGGTCAACCAGGTACTGGCGCTGGAGTATTTACATGTGGTGTTATCAATCCTGTTCATTTTAAATATTGCGGTTATCGCCAATACCGGTATATCATCACACACTAAATTAACACGATATCGATAATTGTTGCTTTGAATATCACCGTTATCGTCAATACCGGTATATCGCGACACCCCTAGTACAATGTCTGTGCAGTGTGTGTGTGTGTATATACCTGGTATTGCCTACATTATGAGGACCAAATGTCCCCACAAGTATAGTAATACTAGCACTTTTTCATTTTTTGGTCCAGAGCTTATAAATCATATACGTATATGTGTTATAAAAAGTTAAAGTAGAATAAAGTTTTCTGTAAGAGGTAGAGTTAGGGTAAGAAGATAGAAAATACAGTTAGTTCCATAGAAAAACCATTACGTCTATGAAATGTGTGTGTGCATGTAGGTGCTGCTATGCTTTGAGCAATTTTTCACTACACAGAGAAAATGAAATGTTGTAATACTCCTCAGGACAGTCATGTTGTGGATTACAGCAAACAACAAATCAGTTACATTCTGCCTTCAAATACCATACCAGCAGTGATAAGTGTTCATTATGGCACTAGGAAAACATGAGGAGATATTAGCTTGAAATAAGATTATCATTGATTCTTGTGGCGAGGCAGTCCCACTTGATCCTTGATCATCCCCCTTGTGTTCAACAATATCTAGACTGAGAACATAAATGTAGTTCCTTTAGCCCACAGACATGTACACATGTCATTATAGGGAGATTAAATTAATGTGTTTCCTGTTTATCCAGATCGATCAAAGCCTAAATCATCCCTACTTGTCCTGGGGCCACAGATATCTACGGTCTAGATGGAGGTGTATTTCAAGTAGTTTACAAAATGAAAGCAGCTGTGTTTCCGTGCATACTGTGGCTTCCTGACACGGATCATTAAACCTTATTAGCCACTTCCTTTTCCAGAGATCTTCACTCCTATTTTCAAGCCTCATATTAACATTTTCGGGGTTTTCAACTGGAAATTATTTGCCTTATTGTAGAGTGTCAACTGCCTTTAGTTTTCTGATGGGTAGTAATTGTTGCTTTAGAGTATAATCACACTGTTTCATTCTCCTACAGCACATCTCTCTCTTATTTTTGTCTTTCTCTCTGTTTGCCTTCAACAGCTTAAAATACTGTTGAAATTGTAGTCTTATAAAATTACATTCCTATTGTTTTTCTTCTGAAGTAAATTTATCATCTAATATATCTACTGGGTTATGATATGTGCTGCATAAATAAAAGCATTCAAGTAACCAAAAACACATTTTTTTCCTCTGAATTAAATGCACGTGTCTATGTGGAGTGCATTGTTAGGACATTAGACAAACAAGAGGTATTGTTATTAAATGTGACATATTGGATTGAAATTTTGAATTGGATTCTAAATTACCAATTAAGTTATGGATGTGGTCAAAATGGATGAAGAATTAAAATTTGAAAATTAAGAGAAGTAGAATTAAAGTGCAATATGATTCACATAACTGCTTTATCTTCAGCATCAGAATAGTGCACAATAGAGTTTCTTCTAACATGACCACAAAGATGCACACTGCAGTTATACTTCAATCTCATGTATCCATGGATTTATTCTCTTTCTTATCCCAGCCATGGCAGACCAGATTTATAAATCCCCGATCACAGGCCGCTATGACTGCAGATTGGGTCTCTTCATCAATACATATTTTGACATGCAAAATCCATCACAGGGTGCTTTAATTTCACCGCACAGCATGACAAACAGAGTGTCCCAATAATTACACCAAAGCACTTCCACCCTTCTTCTGTTTGACAAGAAAAGCAATAAGCTATAATTAGTTTGACAATGGACAATGTTTGTGTTTGACATTGTTTGACATGCATCTGTAACCAGTGGTGTGTAAAATCTAAAGAAGGCATTTGTCTGACAGCAGAAGGCATCTGTTCACTGCACACAAGCCAAGCATATTGAGTTGACACTGACACACAGAGAAGAGCCTGCTGCGATGAGCCAGCTAATGAGGCTTGTTGCTGATTTCTCCAAAGACACACCACAAGCATGTAGTACAGGTGCATCTCAATAAATTAGAATGTCATGGAAAAGTTCATTTATTTCAGTAATTCAACTCAAATTGTGAAAGTTGTGTATTAAATAAATTCAATGCACACAGACTGAAGTAGTTTAAGTCTTTGGTTCATTTAATTGTGATGATTTTGGCTCACATTTAACAAAAACCCACCAATTTCAATCTCAACAAATTAGAATATGGTGACATGCCAATCAGCTAATCAACTCAAAACCCCTGCAAAGGTTTCCTGAGCCTTCAAAATGGTCTCTCAGTTTGGTTCACTAGGCTACACAATCATGGGGAAGACTGCTGATCTGACAGTTGTCCAGAAGACAATCATTGACACCCTTCACAAGGAGGGTAAACATTCATTGCCAAAGAAGCTGGCTGTTCACAGAGTGCTGTATCCAAGCATGTTAACAGAAGATTGAGTGGAAGGAAAAAGTATGGAAGAAAAAGATGCACAACCAACCGAGAGAACCGCACCTTTATGAGGATTGTCAAGCAAAATCGATTCAAGAATTTGGGTGAACTTCACAAGGAATGGACTGAGGCTGGGGTCAAGGCATCAAGAGCCACCACACACAGATGTGTCAAGGAATTTGGCTACAGTTGTCATATTCCTCTTGTTAAGCCACTCCTGAACCACAGACAACGTCAGAGGCATCTTACCTGGGCTAAGGAGAAGAAGAACTGGAGTGTTGCCCAGTGGTCCAAAGTCCTATTTTCAGATGAGAGCAAGTTTTGTATTTCATTTTGGAAACCAAGGTCCTAGAGTCTGGAGGAAGGGTGGAGAAGCTCATAGCCCAAGTTGCTTGAAGTCCAGTGTGAAGTTTCCACAGTCTGTGATGATTTGGGGTGCAATGTCATCTGCTGGTGTTGGTCCATTGTGTTTTCTGAAAACCAAAGTCACTGCAACCGTTTACCAATAAATTTTGGAGCACTTCATGCTTCCTTCTGCTGACCAGCTTTTTAAAGATGCTGATTTCATTTCCAGCAGGATTTGGCACCTGCCCACACTGCCAAAAGCACCAAAAGTTGGTTAAATGACCATGGTGTTGGTGTGCTTGACTGGCCAGCAAACTCACCAGTCCTGAACTCCACAGAGAATCTATGGGGTATTGTCAAGAGGAAAATGAGAAACAAGAGATCAAAAAATGCAGATGAGCTGAAGGCCACTGTCAAAGAAACCTGGGCTTCCATACCACCTCAGCAGTGCCACAAACTGATCACCTCCATGCCACGCCGAATTGAGGCTGTAATTAAAGCAAAAGGAGCCCCTAACAAGTATTGAATACATATACAGTAAATGAACATACTTTCCAAAAGGCCAACAATTCACTACATTTTTTTTTTTTATTATTGGTCTTATGAAGTATTCTAATTTGTTGAGATAGTGAAATGGTGGGTTTTTGTTAAATGTGAGCCAAAATCATCACAATTAAAAGAACCAAAGACTTAAACTACTTCAGTCTGTGCGCACTGAATTTATTTAATACACGAATTTCACAATTTGTGTTGAATCACTGAAATAAATGAACTTTTCCATGACATTCTAATGTATTGAGATGCACCTGTATATGATGTTTAAAAGAATGTTCAAGCTGCTCTGTCCCATACAATGAAAGTGCATGAGGACTAGGGGCTGTTAAGTCCAAAAATGACACTACAAAAGTGTAAAAAAAAAAAAAAGAAAAAAAAAAAATTGGTCCATAAGACTCTATATTCCAAGTTTTATTGAACCTATATGGTAGCTCTGTATGAGAGACATTTCTGAAAATCATCCCCTTTGCCATGGCTCTCACATTTAATTTACATGTACTATAACTACACTAGTCAACATTTCATCAAAGTTGTCCTAAAACCTAAAATATAAATGTGTTTTTGTCTTGGGACAACTTTGATTAACTTTTTTGATCCACTTTAAATGTTGACTACTATATTTACAACAATGGTACATAAATAATCATGAACTAATACCTTAATGCTTAGTAGTATTGGAAATGTTGATTCATCTCAGTGACTCAAGTCCTTTGAGGCTGTTTACCAAAAAGAGTGGTTCAGATGCCCTCACCGATGCTTTCAGTAGCGTTACATATTTACGCCAGTAGGTGGCAACAAATTAACATCTTTTATGTGTTATGAGAGAGTCGCTGAAGAAAATCTTAATATCCATTATTAAAATTTGCAACCCTACAAATATATGCAAAGCTTTTTTTCCTCACAACTGACAACAAAGTAGATCTAGTTTTCCTTTATTGTATGAACTGCTGAGGATGGCTGTAATTAAACTATGAAAGACAGTAATAGTCTAAATATCATTGTAATAAAGGGTTGTCGGATGGCATTTAAGCATTTATACAATTCATCCATTCTGTCCTTGTAGTGAAAACTAATGATTCATATTAGTTAAGTGACTGGTGACTGCTTCTTTTGTGCAGTCAGTAAGCAGATCCATGTTCACAAATGACCTGATACAGTATCTGCTGCCAGGCGATATGTCAGCATCATTATTTTAACATTAAAACATTATTCTAACACTTTATATTCTAAAGGTTTGTATCTTAATACAAGACAGAATATAGCCTAGGATGATTTTTGCCACACTGCTTGGGAGCCAAATGATCTGACTCCCCAAAAAGAGTCAGAATTCCCATCACTAACAAACAAACATGAGAAGCATTAAAGGCGAGATGGGAGACTTGATTTGCCTTTGATTTCTGGTATTTGTGTTCGTTTTCCACAAAACTGTTAGCGAGTGAAAAATATCGAATAAATTATATAACTGGTACATGTGCTCGCTGAGCAAATGCTGTTTGTTTGTTTTTTTAAAGGATTTCATGGGGCGTGTGTATGGGCAATGTACAGGTATTATCATAACATGACTATCCTGAATCCTAATATAAATAAAACACGTTTTGCGATAATGATTGATGAATTATGTGTTAGGCAATTAGCATATTACTGTAAATAATCCGGTCCGTGGTCTTCTGTTCACTTGCCACCAGAGGTCACCCTCCGATTACATTGACTTTCACACACATCACCCTGGACTACATTTCCCATGTTTCATTGCGATGATTGGATCTACCTGCAACCAATCACATGCTCACCTGAAAGCTATTACACACACAGAGGTGGCAGATGCACCGGAGTGCACTCACATAATGGCGGCGAAAGCGGAGCCTGTTCACAAAATGGCTGTCACAACAACGCCCCATCATGTCACAGCTGCCATTCATGAGTCAAGGCAAGTCACAGTTGATCGTCATGAGTCCAGTCAAGTCACAGTTGATCGTCATGGGTCCAGTCAAGTCACAGTCAATCTTCAAGAGTCCAGTCAAGTTACCGTTGATCTTCACGAGTCAAGTCAAGTCACAGTTGATCGTCATGAGCCCAGTCAAGTCACAGTTGATCGATATGAGCCCAGTCTAGTCACAGTTGATCTTCATGAGTCCAGTCAAGTCATAGTTGATCTTCATGAATCAAATCAAGTCACAGCTGATCATCCAGTCACCTCATGTCTCAGCTGATTGTCCAGTCACGTCACGTCTCAGCTGATCATCCAGAGTCACGTCACGTCTCAGCTAATCATCTAGAGTCACGTCCAGAGTCACGTCATATCACAGTAGATCGTCCAGAGTCATGTCATGTCACAGTAGATCATCCAGAGTCCAGAGTAAAAATACATAGTTACCGAAAAAGGTGTTGGCAGAAGCCTTGCTTATTATGCCTACCCTTTATACATAGTTAACTGAATGGGCGACACTTTTCACTAAGTTAAATAATGCAAAATAAACAATATTACAAAAACATTTCCCAAAATGTACAAACATAATTCAAAACAAACATAACAAAAATACACACTCCAACTATTACTTTGATTCTTTAACAATACAACCAAAATTTGTTAATACTGAGTCATATAATTATCACCTTATTTTTATACATTTTCTTAAATTGGCAAAATGAATTACATACTTTTAGTTCCTTATCATATTTATTCCATAGATTTACCCCTATAACAGATAAGCACCTACTTTTTGCATTAGTTCTTGCCCTTACTTTCTTAAACATATACAATCCTCTTAAATTATACTAACTTTCTCTTATTTTGAACAGCCTCTGAATACAATTTGGAAGTAAATTATTATAAACTTTGTACATTAACTGTAAAGTATATAATTCAACTAAATCTACAAATTTTAATGCATGTAAATTAATAAACAATGTATTTGTTGGTTTGTAATAATCAACCCTTTTAACAATCTTAATAGCTTTCTTTTGCAACATATATATTGAATTTAAATTGGATTTATATGTGTGACCCCACACCTCCACACAATAAGTAATGTATGGAACTATGAGCGCACAACACAATATATATAAAGTTTTTTTCCCATTCAAAATATGTTTTATTCTACTTAATATTGCAATGGATTTTGACATCTTTGTTTTTACATGATTAATGTGTGATTTCCAACATAATTTATGATCAATTATAACACCCCCCCCAAAAAATTTCATACACTCTTTCTATTTCCTCATTATTAATCATTAGTTTCACTTTGTCAATTACTGAATATTATAAACTTTGTTTTACTTAAATTCAGTGAGAGTCTGTTATCATCAAACCATTTTTTTGAAAACCCTCAGTTCGATTTCCACTGTATTCAGAAGCTGTTCCAAACTTTTCCCAGAACAATATAAATTAGTATCATCAGCAAACAAAACCATTTTTAATACTTTAGACACTTTACAAATATAATTTATGTACAGTATAAACAACTTAGGGCCTAGCACCGAACCTTGCGGAACACCACAAGTAACTTTCATTAAATCTGATTTAACATTATTAATTTGTACAAATTGATATCTGTCATCGAGGTAACTTTTTATCCAAGCAAAAGCTTTTCCTCTTATACCTGTTACACTTCAAGAGAAGCACGGGAACCAGGAATGAGGAATTCACAAAAGGAGAGTTTTTAATTCAAACGGGAACACAGATCACAGGCAGGGTAGACACTCAAAGACCGACAAACATGAACTGAATGGACTGGGGCTTATAATGACAGGATAACGAGGGAACTAAGGGGACACACCTGGAATCAAATTAACAATCAAGACAGGGGAAAAACTGGGTCACAGGGAACACATGGGGAGCAAAAACACAACAAAACAGTCCAGGGGCGTGACAATACCATATCTCGCCAGTTTCATCATTAATAATCCATAATCAATACTGACTACGTTTACATGGACATCAATAGTCTAATTATTTACCTTATTCTGAATAAGACAATATTATGATTAAGGTGTTTACATGAGTTGCTTTTAGAATAATCCTTTCATGTTCCCGTTTTACATGTTAGAGTACATAGATCGATTAATGGCATGCGTCATTACGTCACCACGCGACGCTATCCGACGTCTCCTCCAGAATTTCACATATAAACATATAATTCGTCTTCGTGGTGATGCCATATACAGTTTTGGGTGTTTCATTTTTAATTTTATGAAAGCTTCAAGTGCAGTTAATTATTTGTATGTGCATACAGAAGACGGCGATGTTGAAGCTCTTTTATTTACCGTCAAACGGTTGACTGCTGCCGTGTGTATTCTGTCGCAAAATGCTGCGAAAAGTCCTGCACGACGGTAATAGTTTGATTAAGGTGTTTACATGTCTGTACTGCACTTCAATAATGCGACTAAAATAGGAATACTCCACATGTCTTAATTCGATTTGTGTTTACTTCAATTATGACTTTAGCCGGATTAAGGTCATCAAAAATCTCTGTTTACATGGTAGACTCTTAATCAGAGTATTGTCTTAATCGTATTAAAATCGGAGTATTGATGTCCATGTAAACGTAGTGAGTGTCAAAAGCTTTTTTTTAAATCTAGGAACACCCCCACAGTATATTCATTATTATCCATTGAAGAAGAAATCTCTTCTACCAGTTCAATCACAGCCATTGAGGTCGACCTGTTTGTTCTAAAACCATACTGTTGATCACTCAATAATTTGTGTTTATCTATAAAATGATCTAGCCTGTGCACAAATATTTTCTCTAAAATTTTCGAGAACTGGGAAAGAAGAGAAATTGGTCTGTAGTTGGAAAAACAGTGACGATCTCCATTTTTAAAAATAGGAATAACTTTAGTTGTTTTCATATTACTTGGAAATATTCCTGTTAAAAAGTGTGTAAATGGTTTTACTATAAGTTCTATAATATTTTTTATTAACGACATGTCAATATCATTACAATCAGTGGAATATTTATTCTTAAAATTGTTAACAATGTCGAGTATTTCCTTTTCGTCAAATCCCCTTATAAACATTGAATAATCATTACTGGAGATATTAATTTCATCTATCCTATCCCCAGTTCTTTGCTCTGCGATCACTTTTGCTAAATTGCATTAATTCATTTTTCATTAATTCACTTTTGCATGACATAAGCATTAATTCATTGCAAAATAATGCACAGATAATTGTGAGTTAATGTATAACTCACGAAGAACTAAACCCATCATTAATGATTATTACATCAGCAACTAATAAAAAGTCTATCTGATTAATAGATTAATTAATATATTAAATGCCATTAATTAAATGTGTCAACATGTATTTATTCCCTAACAACATATAGTTTAAACGGGTCAAAGCTATACATTGCAACTTCCAGTTGTCTGCTTTAATTAATCATTAACTAATGATTTGCAAAGATATCATTATGTCATGACTTTACTTGTTGAGGCACATGGGCTAATTTTTGAGAAAACAGAAAAATGTTTCAGAGACATTTTCAGTGTTTTAATATGTCGAAAACCAATGCATGCCCTTAGGACTGCCATACCTTTACGCACGTTTGTACCTCCATACTCCGTAGGGGAAAAGCATGTCCAATGTTAGTTTATAATGTAATGTGCATGTGTTTTACTGTGGATTTGCTTCAATAAAAAACGAAGATCAGAAAATTGAAATGGCATGAATATTGAGTCCCTTAGTTCAGTTTTGGCTATGAGGATCAGTGGGGTAGAGAAGAACTCTAAGTGAAAGTGTCTACTCAATTTAAAAATAAAATTCTGCCTACAGTACTAGGAAGGGACATTTTCGTTTCACCTCATTCATGGGAATGTTATAATATGTTGAGATCACAACAATATCTTTTTTCTCATGGACACAACATCTTATGTTGAAGGAACTACATCCTATTATTATACATATTAAATATTTACTTTGTTTTCCCCTTCATTTCATGTACCTTTTTCACCAACTTACAGTTCTGTGTTATGTATTTTAATACTTAAAGTATCCTACCATAAATGTTTTGTAAATACTGTAAAAGGCTGACAATCATGCCAGTAAAGCTTTGACTTTGTATTTCTGTAGGCTTGCATAAGTATGATAAATGAGCGCCTGTTTTCATTTCCAAATAAAACAAAGTTTGATCATGTCCTTTGCTTCATTTGTAAGTGAACACAGATAGAAATCTGTGTTACTGAGCAGTTTAAAAGGTGTACCAATATGGAGCGAACTTTGTGCCAATATTCATCAAACAAATTCAGTGTTTTGCAAATAAACACAATCTGCTTTGCAAAGAAAACCTCGACTTTCAAACAAACGCAAAGTGATTTGCAAATAGAAAACTCTATTTGAGAGAAAATGCAGATGTATGGACAAATATATGTATTGTGTGTTACAACTGTGAGACTCCTTTGCCTTTTTATGAGGAAACGTGGCTTGATTTTCTCACAAATGCATGTTGGCAGATTTTCTCACAAATGCGTGCAGGCTGATTTTCTCACACGTGCAATTGAGCAACTTTCTTTTCCAAAAACAACAGATGGCGCTGTCGGTCAATTTACGCTAGTCTCCCAAGATCTTTTCAGATCAGTATGAGTGGGGAACAGGTGAGTTTCTGTCTTACTATCTCTATAATTAACCATTTAGATGTTTTCAAAACACCCTACTACAGTGTCAGTGAAATTCACAACAAGTGCTGTAAAACTGTTAACATGATTGATTAGTTCAAAAATCAGGAGTGGCAGCAACTCAATGCATTTAGGCATGTATACATGGTCAAGGCAGTTTGCAACATAATATTTTAATTGTTAATTCAGGGGCATTTTTCTCAGCAAATATTGATATGTGCTTAATTGTGATTAATTACATTAATTAGTGAACAAATTATGTAATTAATTAAAAAAATAATTATCCGACAGCCCTAATTGTTACTCAATATAGAGTATAATTATAATACCACTTATCCACTGCCTTATAAAGAACATAATTTAACATGACTGACAATTAATTTAATATACAATGTTAATTTAAACACTGTCACAGGTTGGTGAGGTACAAACACACGAGGACGTAGGAGATCAACAAAACGGTATTTTAATTAGAAAATTCAGGAGATTGGCAAGTAAACCAACTTAACAGATGTAGAACGGACCAGGATAAAGGGAGAACTGAGAGCTTATAAGCAGGGGCCAAACAAAGGAAACTAATGGGACAACTAACAAGACACCAAGTGAACAGAATGACTAATTAAAGAGACTGGGGAAAACTCAGACACAGGGAAGATACAAAACAAAAGACATGTGGCAACTTCTTGTAGGAGGTTATATAAAGAACTATTGAAACAGGAAGCATTTTGGATTCATAAACTTAAATCACTGACGCCAAATGGCATGAATGAAGAACTAGAACTTACTGTTTTTCTTTAATGTACTATAATTGGTCGAATACATCTTTAAAATGTTATAATAAATCTTGAATATTTACAGTGTGAAAACTATAATTGCTTATGATGATGTAACATAAGTCGGACACAGAGGTGAGTGATGGTACGTGAGCGTTTATTGAACAGGTTGAGGTGATGGAACAGTGGTCTTTCGATACGAGGAGAGTAGGAGAGAATGTGGTGATATTAACGATCTTGATATCCACAGACTTGCGGGGAGGACGAGACGAGGGGATCCACACGGAACTTGGAGGCAGACGATCTGGGAGGAGAGGACACAAGGAGCAGAAATGGGAGGTAAGGTATAAGGCAAGTATCTTAGAAAGGAGTATACTCAACGAAAGGGTCTTTGAGGTAGAGTACATGTAGTGTTTACGAGATCGGAGAGCGTGACCAGAACTCGGGTGATGTGGATCGTTGTGATTGGTGGAGGGAAGGGCCTGACCGACCCGTGACAGTACCCCTCTCTCCACGGCCCGCTCCTGAGGGCCGACCTCGGCGTCGTGGTGCTCCGCCTCAGGGTGCTGGACGATCAGGGTCATTCGAGTGGAATTCTTCCAGGAGTGTGGGATCCAAAATATCTTCTCTGGGAACCCACGAGCGTTCCTCGGGACCGTACCCCACAGTGGAGCCCTCCAGAATCAGAAAATGAAGTTCCTCCTGATGTAGTTGTCCAATTTGCAGTAGTAAGGGTCCCACACTGTGGTGGACGTAACGTCAGGTGAGGGGTTTGCCCGTTATTGACTGGACCTCGCAAGCGGTCTCCGTGACCGAGGTCGGGAGTCGGAGCTGCCGACAGAGGTTTCCAGAGATGAAGTTCCCCGCAGAACCGGAATCGAGGAGGGTGGTAACTAATTACAGAGGGACTGGCAGTAAGCGGAGCATTGGTGGAAAGAGGGTTTAACTTAGTTATCAAGGCCCGAGGAGGACGAATGGGGCACTCCAGGATCCTGTGCCCACTAATTCCACAGTACAAGCATAGTCCTTGGGCGAGTCGTCTCGGTCTCTTTGAATGACAGGCGTGTGGAGTCCGTTTGCATTGGTTCTGGAGGGTCACTGGTCGGCGTGTGGGAGGAGTGGCAATGGCTACAGAGGGGTCCGTAAGTGTCGTCATAGGCAGTGAGGCGAAGTTGGGGATTAAGCCCCTGTCTGAAGGCTGTCAATAGTGACAGTTCGTTCCAGCCACTAGGGTTCTGAACTGGAGAGCATATTGGTGAATGGGCATCGTACCTTGTTGTAAACGATAGAGTTGTTCTCCCACGGAAGAGTCGCCAGGCGAGCTGCCGAATACTTCTCGAAAATGGGTGATGAAGTTAGAGAACGTCTGAGTGGCGGGACCAGCTTGATTCAGTATCGTTTCCGCCCATCGGAGTGCGGGGCCTGTTAGGGAAGTAATCACAAATGCGATCTTGGACTGGTCTGTGGGAAACATGTGTGGATGTAATTCGATGGTGAGGGTACACTGGAGAAGAAAGCCATTGCACTCCTCCGCTAAACCAGAGAAGGGCGCTGGTCGGGCCACGGGACTGGCAAAAACGATAGGAGAAGAAGTGCTGGTAGTGGTGCGGGTTGTTGAAGGTGCAGGAGCAGACGGTACCAGAGGTGAAGGTGATTGGAGAATTATCCTCTTCAAGGAGTCCACTAGCTCCTGAAAGGGATCTGGAGAGCTCGTCCTGTTCGTCAGTATAATGGTCCGATCTTCTGTAATATATGTCGGACACAGAGGTGAGTGATGGTACGTGAGCGTTTATTGAACAGGTTGAGGTGATGGAACAGTGGTCTTTCGATACAAGGGGAGTAGGAGAGAACTGAATAGAGTGCTGATGAGATGTGGTGATGATATTAATGATCTTGATAGCCACAGACTTGCGGGGAGGACGAGACGAGGGGATCCACTGGATGCAAACGGAACTTGAAGGCAGACGATCTGGGAGGAGAGGAGGACACAAGGAGCAGAAACAGGAGGTAAGGTGTATATAAGGTAAGTATCTTAGAAAGGCGTATACGCAACAAGAGGGTCTTTGAGGTAGAGTCCATGTAGTGTTTACGAGATCAGACGCTGGGTGAACTGTGGCGTGTGCTTTTATGTTGGAGATGATGACGGTGGTGATGAGGTGCAGGTGAGCGTGATCAGAACTCGGGTGATGTGGATCGTTGTGATTGGTGGAGGGAAGGGCCTGACTGATCCGTGACAGACAATGTATTTCGGATGTTTTTAATTATTACATTTTCCACTGTTATACTATTTAAAGTCAATTGATGGAGCTGTTGATTGTTTATTTAAACTGTAGGCTAGAATAATAGTGATAAATTAATAATCCTAGATAATTCTTGCCTTAGTCACGGATGTGTAGTGTGATGTACTAGTGAATATGATGTTTTGTGTTGTGAAAATTGTCTAGTAGTTAAAAAGGAAATGTTTTAATGATTGTGATGATTCCGCATTGGCTGATGAGTGACGACGTTGACATGGTTGATGATTTGAAAAAGTGGGTGGAGGGACGTAATTGCTTTACACACTGAGGAAGGCTTGGTAGCCGAAACGTTTGTGTCTATTCCCTAATG